>NW_027650231.1:0-131000 GCF_965287045.1 Carcharhinus amblyrhynchos | reverse complement strand
TTAGACTCACTGGTCGGTAATTTCCCGGGCTATCTCTGTTCCCTTTCTTGAAAATAGGAACTACATCCGCAATCCTCCAATCCTCCGGAACCTCTCCCGTCTCCATTGACGATGCAAAGATCATCGCCAGGGGCTCTGCAATCTCTTCCCTCGCCTCCCACAGTATCCTGGGGTACATCCCATCTGGTCCCGGCGACTTATCTACCTTGATAGAATTCAAAAGTTCCAACACATCCTCCTCCTTAATATTCACGTACTCAATCCTTTCCATCTGCTGCAAATCCATAACAAAATCTCCCAGATCGGCTTCCACTGTGAATACTGAGGCGAAGTACTCGTTAAGCACCTCCGCCATTTCTTCTGGTTCCACACAAACCTTTCCCCCCTCACCTTTTATCGGTCCTATCCCTTCTCTTCTTATCCTTTTACCTATCACATATTTATAGAAGGCCTTGGGATTCTCCTTAATCTTACCCGCCAAGGTCTTCTCATGACCCCTTCTGGCTCTCCTAATTTCCCTTTTAAGTTCCCTCCTACAGTCCTTATACTCCTCAAGATCTTTAACCTCTCCTAATTCCCTGAACCTCTTGTACACCTTCCTTTTCCTCCTGACTAGGTTCAACACAGCCTTTGTGCACCACAGTTCCCACGACCTACCAAAACCCCCTTGTCTCATCGGAATGTTGTCATTCAGAGCTCCAGACACACATTCCTTGAATATCTGCCACCTTCCTTCGGTACTTTTCCCTAAGAACGCCTCCTTCCAGTTTATTTGTCCAAGTAACTTCCTGACTTCTTCCTATCTCCCCTTACTCCAGACAAACACCTTCCTAGCCTGCCTGATCCTATCTCGTTCCAACGCAATTGTGAAGGAGATAGAATTATGGTCACCATTTCCAAGATGCTCTCCTACCGAAAGATCCATCACCTGCCCTGGTTCATTCGCCAGTACCAGGTCAAGTACAGCCTCTCCCCTCGTAGGCTTATCCACATACTGTGTCAGGAAACCTTCCTGAACACACCTAACAAACTCCTCCCCATCTATACCCCTTACCCTAGGGATATTCCAGTCGATGTTTGGGAAATTGAAGTCTCCCATCACGACAACTCTGTTGTTAAAACATCTCCCCAGAATCTGTTTCCCTATTTGCACTTCAACTTCCCTGTCACTATTGGGCGGCCTATAGATTACACCCAGCAAAGTTTTCGACCCTTTGCTGTTTGTAACTTCCGCCCACAGAGACTCTGTAGACAATCCCTCCACAACATCCTCTTTCTCTGCAGCCATGACACTATCCCTGATCAACAGTGCCACTCCACCACCCCTTCTGCCACCCTCCCTGTCCTTCCTGAAGCATCTGAAACCTGGCACCTGAAGTACCCAGTCCTGTCCCTGAGACATCCAAGTCTCCGTAATGGCCACCACATCACAATCCCAAGCAGCAATCCACGCCCTAAGCTCATCTACCTTATTCACTACACTCCTTGCATTAAAATATATACACTTCAGCCCCTCAGTCTGGGCATTTCCCATCTCCACCCCCTGTCTAACCTCCCCCCATACTGCCTGTGGTCCTCCCCTACCTGGGAGCTAACCTCCTCCGTCCCAGTTTCCCCATCACAGTTCCCTCCCCCCATCCTTTCTAGTTTAAAGTCCCCCCGGTAGCCTTAGCCAGTCTTCCCACCAAGGTATTAGTCCCCCTGGTATTTAAGTGCCACCCGTCCTTACTATACAGGTCCCACCTACCCCTAAAGAGGTCCCAATGATCTAGGAACTGAAATCCCTGCCCTCTACACCAGTCCCTCAGCCACGCATTCACCCTCCACCTCATTCCATTTCTTCCCTCATTCTCCCGTGGCACAGGCAGCAATCCTGAGATTACTACCTTTGCTTTTCTCTTCCTCAGCTGCCTACCCAGTTCCCTATAGTCCTTTTTCACGAGTGCCTCCCTCTTCTTACCTACATCAGTAGTACCTATATGTACTACTACCTCCGGTTCCTCACCCTCCCCTTTCAGGATGTCTGGGACCCGCCCAGAGACATCCCGGATCCCAGCCCCAGGGAGACAAACCACCATCCGCGACTCCCGTCTACGTCCACAAAAATGCCTGTCCGCGCCCCTCACTGTGGAGTCCCCTATTAATACTACCTTTCTGCTTCCCTTTTTGATTTTTTGGCTCACTGGCTCAGCTCCAGAGACCTGGCCACCGCTTCCTCCCTCAGATGAGCTGTCCCCCCCCAGTAGTACTCAGGCCGGAGTACTTATTTTGAAGGGGGACATCCACCGGAGTGCTCCCCATCACCCGTGTTTTCCCCTTCCTAATGGTAACCCAAGTGCCCTCATCCCGTTGCCCTGGTGTGACTACCTGCTGGTAGCTCCTTTCTATAACCTCCTCACTCTCCCTAACTAGCCGAAGGTCCTCGAGCTGCATTTGCAGCTCCTTAACCTGGTTTCGTAGGGCCTGCAACTCCACACACCGAGCACAGGTGTGGATGTCTGGCAGGCCAGGAGCCTCCAAGACCTCCCACATGTTGCACTGGCAACAACATACAGGTCTCACACCCATACTTACCCCTTTTAGCAACCCAAAGGAAAAAGGAAAAAAAAACTTACAACTTACCTTATCTCTTGGCCCTGTGAGCCAAAGCCCTTACAGCACACAGATCCTCTCTCTCTCTCTTTTTTTTAGGTTAGAGGAGGGGGGAGGGCTGGGATACTCTACCTGTGTAGAGTATCGGGAATCCCCTCCGGTCTAATTTATAGTAGGGTGAAAAAAAAATGTGACCCGAGTGCCCTCGCAACTACTTCCGGGGTCAAACCGGGGTCAAACTTAAAACAATCAAAAAAAAACCCACTAAACTCACTAAACAAAGTTAGTTTTTAAAAGAAAGAAAAAGTCGCTGAACTCACCCACAAGCTCTCCACTCGCAAATCGCAGCCTCTCTTCAATGCTCCCACGGAACAGTGAGGCTGGACCCCCGAGGTGAGTAAACTTTTAAAGGTGAAAAAAAAACGTGACCCGAGTGCCCTCGCAACTACTTCTACTACTACAGTGGGAAGTTTTTTTTCCCCAGCTCAGAGGCGACGATCACGAGGGGTCACGGGCTGAAGGCGAGAGGGGCGAGGTATAACTCAGATGTCAGAGGGACGTTGTTTACACAGAGGGTGGTGGGGGCCTGGAATGCGCTGCCAAGTAGGGTGGTGGAGGCAGACATGCGAGGGTTGTTTAAGACTCACCTGGATAGGCACATGAGCAGACTGGAAATGGAGGGATACAAAATGTTCTAGTTGAAGATCAAGATCCTCAGGACGTTCCTGGGAATGAATAGATTCCTATCAGTCATCAAACAGATTTGAAGACTCACCTGTCTCTTATGTTGGAGCTATTGGGGAACTTCCATTACTGTCTGTGTAGCCTGTTGTATGTCCATTTATGTTTATTGATGTCTCTTTTTTTTACATCCCCGGGTGATTTGGTCCGCCTTGTTGTCCAACAAGGGGCATACACGCGGTGGGTTGTGCGAGGGCTGCTCTTGGATGTTGCTTCAAGAGTTGCCTAGTGCTTCATGTCCGTTAGTGTACGTTTAAACTGGACCAATTGACATGCAACACGACAGCTCAGTGACTATCACTGATTGCTGTACAGTTACAGGGACATGGGTCGGATCTCCGGCTTGGGCCGGTGTCTGTGAGAGTTTGCACATTCTCCCCATGCTTGCGTGGGTTTTCTCCGGGTGCTCCGGTTTCCTCCCACACCCGGAAAATGTGCTTTTTAAGCTGGTTTGTGTCAATAAATTGTCCCTGAATTGGGTCTCCCTTCATCTGGCGCACATATAATTCCCTAAATTTCCACCCCCCTTTATTGTGGAGTCCACTAGAGGGAGACAAAAACATTGACGAGCGACGACAGACTTGAACAAGGCGCTCACTGAGTGTTAAAATGGGTGGCGCGGGCTTGTAGGGCTGAAGGGCCTGTTTCCTGTGCTGTTCTTTGTTCTTTTGAACTAATCGTGGGCCAGCTCAGAGTAGCTGAATGATCAACTCCCCTCTGACCCTTGGCTAAGTTTAACACTGCTGCTCCAGTCGGGAGCCGCAGACTTGATGAAAATGAATTGAACCACTCTTTTCAGTTGTGGTTACTGGCTCCTGGCCTTCTCTTTGTCCACTCTAACAAACGGGGACAGCTGGGAATTAAACTCGTGTCATTGCCTGGAGAACAATTATGCTCATTATTATATTATCATCATTGCATTTAGGGACTCCCATGGTGTAGGTGCACCCACAGTGCTGTGAGAAAGAGAATCCCAGGACATGTGACCCAGTCACTGTGAAGGAACGATGATATATTTCCAAGTCAGGATGATGTGTATTTTGAAGGAAACTTCCAGGTGGAGATGTCTCCATTTATCTGCTGGCCTTGTCCTTCTAGGGATAGAAATCACAATATTGGGAGGTGCTGTGTAACGGGTCATTGGGAATTGTTACACTGCATCTTGTAGATGGTACACACTGCTAGCTCTGTATCTCTGTGGTGGATGGAATGAATGTTGATGGTGCTGGGTGATGTACCAGTCAACAAGCAGAGTTATCCTGGATGGTGGTGAGCTTCCTGAATCTTGAGCTGCTCTCATGCAGACAAGTGGACATAGAACATAGAACATTACAGCGCAGAACAGGCCCTTCAGCCCACGATGTTGCGCCGACCAGTTACAAAAACAATGACCCACTAGCCTATACCAATCCCTTTTCGTCCATAAACCTATCCAGAGATCTCTTAAACGCCCCCAAACTAGACGCATTTACAACTGCAGCAGGCAGGGCATTCCAATCCCTCACCACCCGCTGGGTAAAGAACCTACCCCTGACATCCGTCCTGTAGCTACCCCCCCTTAATTTAAAGCCATGCCCCCTCGTGCTAGCTTTCTCCATCCGAGGAAAAAGGCTATCACTATCCACCCTATCTAAACCTCTAATCATCTTATATGTTTCAATAAGATCCCCTCTTAGCCGCCTTCTTTCCAACGAAAACAACCCTAGATCCCTCAGTCTCTCCTCATAGGACCTCCCCACCATACCAGGCAACATCCTAGTAAACCTCCTCTGCACCCTCTCCAACGCCTCCACATCCTTCTTGTAATGCGGGGACCAGAACTGCACACAGTACTCCAAGTGCGGCCGCACTAGAGTAGTGTACAGTTGCAACATTACACTGCGACTCCTAAATTCAATCCCCCTACCAATAAACGCCAAGACACCGTACGCCTTCTTGACAACCTTATCTACTTGATTCCCAACTTTCAGGGATCTATGTACACACACACC
Organism: Carcharhinus amblyrhynchos; assembly: GCF_965287045.1. Classification (NCBI taxonomy): domain Eukaryota; kingdom Metazoa; phylum Chordata; class Chondrichthyes; order Carcharhiniformes; family Carcharhinidae; genus Carcharhinus; species Carcharhinus amblyrhynchos. The sequence continues at coordinate 125,676 of NW_027650231.1, read as the reverse complement.
TAGATCCCTCTGTTCATCCACACTATTCAAAGTCCTCCCGTTAGCCCTATACTCGACACATCTGTTGCTCCTACCAAAGTGAATTACCTCACACTTCTCCGCATTAAATTCCATCCGCCACCTCTCGGCCCAGCTCTGCAACCTATCTAAGTCTCCCTGCAGACTATGACACCCTTCCTCACAATCTACCACACCTCCAACTTTGGTGTCATCAGCAAATTTACTAATCCACCCAACTATACCCTCATCCAGATCATTAATAAAAATTACAAACAACAGTGGCCCCAAAACAGATCCCTGAGGCACACCACTCGTAACTGCACTCCATGATGAATATTTACCATCCACCACCACCCTCTGTCTCCTATCTGATAGCCAATTCCTGATCCAACTTCCTAGATTACCCACAATCCCATACATCTGCATTTTCTGCAGAAGCCTACCATGGTGAACCTTATCGAACGCCTTACTAAAATCCATGTATACCACGTCAACTGCCTTACCCCCATCCACCTCTTTGGTCACCTTCTCAAAAAACTCAATAAGGTTAGTAAGGCACGACCTACCTGCTACAAAACCATGCTGACTATTTCTAATCAATTCATTACACTCCAAATAACTATAAATCCTATCCCTAATAATTTTTTCTAAAACCTTGCCCACAACAGAAGTAAGACTCACCGGTCTATAATTCCCGGCAAAGTCTCTGTTCCCCTTCTTAAACAATGGGACAACATTCGCTATCCTCCAATCCTCCGGGACTACACCAGAGACCAATGACGACCTGAAGATCTGAGCCAGAGGCTCTGCAATCACCTCTCTAGCCTCCCAGAGAATCCTAGGGTAGATCCCATCCGGACCAGGGGACTTATCTATTTTCAGCCCCTCAAGAATTTCCAGCACATCTTCTTTATCAACCGTAATACTGTCTATTTTACACCCCTGCAACCCAATGTCCTCCTCAGCTATATTCATGTCCCCCTGCGTGAACACCGAAGAGAAATATTGGTTCAATACTTCTCCAATCTCCTCCGGTTCCACACACAACTTCCCCCTGCTGTCTGTAACTGGCCCTAATCTTGCCCTGACCAACCTTCTGTTCTTGACATACTTATAGAACGCCTTAGGATTCTCCTTAATCCTATCAGCCAAAGTCTTCTCATGTCCTCTTTTAGCCCTTCTCAACTCACTCTTCAACTCCCTCCTAGCCAATCTAAAGCTTTCTAGTGCACTATCTGAGCCCTCCAATCTCATCCGAACATAAGCCTCCTTTTTCTTTTTAACCATCGACTCAACTCTTTTAGTGCACCACGGTTCCCTAGATCTACCAAATCCACCATGCCTGACAGGGACATACCTATCAAGGACTCGCAGTAGCTGCTCCTTGAAAAAACTCCACATTTCAGACGTTCCCAGTCCCTGTAATCCCCTAATCCAATCCATGCGTCCTAATTCACTCCTGATAGCCTCATAATCGCCCTTACCCCAGCTAAAATTGCTGACCCGAGGTTCATGCCTATCTCTTCCCATCACTAAGGTGAACGTAACCGAATTGTGGTCACTATCACCAAAATGCACACCAACTTCCAAGTCTAGCACCTGGTCTGGCTCATTTCCCAGCACCAAATCCAATATAGCCTCACCTCTAGTTGGCCTGTCTACATACTGAGACAAAAAACCTTCCTGCACGCTTTGTACAAACACTGACCCCTCTAGCGAGCTAGAACTATAGCAACTCCAATCAATATTCGTAAAGTTAAAGTCCCCCATAACAATTACCCTATTACTTTCACTCCTAACCAGGATTGTCTCCGCAATCCTTTCCTCAACCTCTCTAGAACTTTTAGGAGGTCTATAAAAGACTCCCAACAGGGTGACCTCTCCTCTCCTATTTCTAATCTCCGCCCATACTACCTCAACTGACAAGTCCTCATCAAACTTTCTCTCCGACACTGTGATACAGTCCTTGACTAGCAATGCTACCCCACCCCCCCTTCTACCTTCTTCTCTACTCCGACTAAAGCATTTGTACCCCGGAACCTGCAACATCCATTCCTGACCCTGCTCTATCCATGTCTCAGAAATGGCCACAACATCAAAGTCCCAGGTACTGATCCACGCTGCAAGTTCATCCACTTTATTGCGAATACTCCTCGCATTAAAGTACACGCATTTCAAACCCTGCTCCGCCCCACCCCCACTATGCCGTGCCCTGCATTCCCCAACTATGCCCCCCTCACTTTCACCCCCTTTCCTCACTATCCCTCCCCCCCTCCGAATCAGTTTAAACCTTCCTGCATCGCTTTTGCAAATTTACCCCCCAGGATATTGATTCCCCTCTGGTTCAGGTGTAGACCATCCCTCTTATAGAGGTCCCACCTTCCCCAGAATGAGCCCCAATTGCTCAAGTACCTGAACCCCTCCTTCCTGCACCATCCCCTCAGCCACGAGTTCAAACTTTCCCTCTCCCTATTCCTCTCTAAACTATCCCGTGGCACAGGCAAGAGTCCAGATATAACTACTCTTTCTGACTTCGCCTTGAGTTTCCACCCCAACTCCATAAATCTTTGCTTAATATCCCCTTCCCTTAATCTCCCTATGTCATGTGTCCCCACATGAACTATAACTTGGGGTTGATCTCCCTCTCCCCTAAGAGTCCTGAATACTCTGTCCGATACATCCTGGACCCCAGCCCCTGGTAGGCAACACACCAGCCCAGAGTCCCTACCCTTACCTCCAACTCTCCTATCCGTCCCCATAACTGTGGAGTCCCCAATCACGAGGCCCAATCTCTTACCCCTAACCACCTGAGGCTTGCCAATAGGCTCACCCCCAGAGACCTGCTCCCTTTGGCTATCCCCAGTTGATTTCTCCTCAACTGTAGCCTCCAGGACCGAGAACCTATTTTGGAGGGGAACAGCCCCAGGGGATTGTCCCCCCAACTGCTTTTTGCCCCTCTTCCTGGCAGTGACCCAAGACTTATTCCTAGGAGTGACTATCTCCTTATAACTCCTTTCTATGTCCGCCTCCACTTCCCGAATTATACGGAGCTCCTCTAATTCCCCTTCCAGCTCCTTTACACGCTCCTCCAGAAACTGCAATCTAACACATGGATGGTTTTCAATCAAATTCCTCTCTTCACCCACTCCAGCAAACTGAGATAGCTGGGAATTAAACCCCTATCAACTCTTTGGAGAGCAACTATGCTCATTATTATATCACCGGCATTGCACTTAGGGACTCCTCTGGTGTAGGTGCACCCACTGTGCTGTGGAAAAGTGTGTCCCAGGATTTTGACCCAGTCACTGTGAAGGAACGGTGATATGTTTCCAAGTCAGGATGGTGTGTATCTTGGAAGGGAACTTCCAGGTGGTGATGTTTCCATTCACCTGCTGCCCTTGTCCTTCCAGGGATAGAAATCCCCAGTTTGGAAGGTGCTGTGTAACGGGCCATGGTGAGTTGTTACACTGCATCTTGTAGATGCTCCAACAACCACAACTATCTTCCTCTGTGCTGGTGTTACTCCAACCAGCAAAGCTTTTTTTTCTCTTATTTCCATTGATTTCAGTTTTTCTCTGGCTCCTTTTTGCTACATATGGTCATATTCTTTGGCCTTGTGGATCCAGAACTGGCTTGCCTGCAGAAGGCAGAGAGTGGTTGTGGATGGGGCTTTTTCTGAATGGAGGTCAGTCACCAGCGGAGTGCCTCAAGGATCTGTTCTGGGACCCTTGTTGTTTGTCATTTTCATAAATGACCTGGATGAGGAAGTGGAGGGATGGGTAAGTAAGTTCGCTGATGACACGAAGGTCGGTGGTGTTGTGGATGATCTGGAAGGATGGCAAAAGTTGCAGCAGGACATAGATAGGATGCAGGACTGGGCGGAGAAGTGGCAGATGGACTTCAACGCGGATAAATGTGTTGTCGTCCATTTTGGCAGAACCAACGGGATGAACGAGTACACTATTAAGGGCAGAAGTCTGAGTAGTGTTGAGGAGCAGAAGGATCTTGGGGTCCGGGTCCACAGGACTCTTAAATCAGCCTCGCAGGTGGAGGAGGTGGTCAAGAAGGCGTATGGTGTACTGGCCTTCATTAATCGAGGGATTGAGTTTAGGAGTCGGAAGGTAATGCTGGAACTTTATAAGACCCTTGTCAGGCCTCATTTGGAGTATTGTGCGCAGTTCTGGTCGCCTCACTATAGGAAAGATGTAGAAGCTATTGAAAGGGTGCAGAGGAGATTTACAAGGATGTTCCCTGGACTGGGAGGCATGCCTTATGAAGTTAGGTTGAGGGAGCTGGGACTCTTTTCCCTGGAGAGACGAAGGTTGAGAGGCGACCTGATAGAAGTTTACAAAATGTTGAGAGGAATAGATAGGGTGGACTCTCAGAGGCTATTTCCCCAGTTTGAAATGGTCGCTACGAGAGGACACAGATTTAAGGTGCGGGAAGGGAGGTTCAGAAGTGATGTTAGGGGTAAGTTTTTCACTCAGAGGGTGGTGAGTGAATGGAATCGGCTGCCGTCAGTGGTGGTGGAGGCGAACTCGCTGGGGTCTTTTAAAAGACTTCTGGATGAGTATATGGGGTTTAATGAGATTGAGGGTTATAGATAGGTCTGTAGGTTGGTAGGTGATGTGGTCGGCGCAACTTGTGGGCCGAAGGGCCTGTTTGTGCTGTAGTGTTCTATGTTCTATGTTCTATGTTCTATGTTCTATATTCTGCCTTGATGTCAAGAGCAGACACTCTCATCTCACATCCTGTATTCATCTGTTGTCCATGTTTGCATCAAGGCTGTAATGCGGTAGAGGACTGAGTGACCCTGAGTAAGCACAAGCTCAGAGTCAGCGAGCAGGTCATTGCTACAAAGAACAACACAGCACAGGAAACAGGCCCTTCGGCCCATGAGCCCACGCCGCCCATTTTAACACTCAGTGAGTGCCTCATTCCAATCCTTCTTCTACCCATGACGTCTGTCTACATCTCAGGGACTCCACAATAAAGGGGCACACATTTAGGGAATTATATGTGCGCCAGATTAAGGGAAATCCAATTCAGGGACAATTTATTAAAACCAATCAGCCTAAAAGCACGTTTTGGGAGGTGTGGGAGGAAACCGGAGCACCGGGAGAAAACCCACGCAAGCACGGGGAGAATTTGCAAACTCCCACAGACACTGACCCAAGCCGGAGATCCGACCTGGATCCCGGTAACTGCACAACAAACAGTGATAGTCACTGAGCTGTCATGTTGCCCATCAGTTGGTCCAGTTTAAGCTACACTAACGATGTGAAGCACTAGGCAACTCTCGAAGCAACATCCAAGAGCAGCCCTCGCACAACCCACCGCGTGTATGCCCCTTGTTGGACAACAAGGCGGACCGAATCACCTGTGGATATATAAAAAAAGACATCAATAAACATACAACAGCCTAAACAGACATCCAGGAAGATCCCCAGAAGCTCAAACGTAAGAAACAGGTGAGCCATAAAATTTGTTGGAAGGCAATTCCCAGGAACACCCTGAGGATCTCGATCTTCAACTGGAACATTCTTCTGTATCCCTCCATCTCCAGTCTGCGCATGTGCCTATCTAGGTAAGTCTTAAACAACCCTAGCATGTCTGCCTCCACCACCCTACTTGGCAGTGCATTCCAGGCCCCCACAACCCTCTGTGTGAAAAACCACCCTCTAACATCTGAGTTATACCTCGCCCCTCTCACTCTAAGCCCGTGACCCCTCGCGATTTTCGCCCCTATCCTGGGAAAAACCTTCCCACTCTTCACTCTATCTATACCCTTCATAATCTTATACACCTCTGTGAGGTCTCCCCTCATTCTCCATCTTTCCAGGGAGAACAACCCCAATTTGCCCAACCTCTGCTCATAGCTAAGACCCTCCATACCAGGCAGCATCCTGGTAAATCTCCTCTGCACTCTCTCCAAGGCCTCCATGTCCTTCCAGTAATACGGCAACCAGAACTGGACGCAGTACTCCAAATGCGGTCTAACCAACGTTCTGTACAACTGCAGCATTAGACGCCAGCTCTTATATTCTATACCCATTCCTATAAAGGTAAGCATGCCATATGCTGTCTTCACCACCTTCTCCACCTGTGCTGCCACCTTCAAGGACTTGTGGACTTGCACACCGAGGTCCCTCTTGTTTCTATACTCTTAATGGTCCTACCATTTATTGTATAACTCCCCCCTACATTATTTCTTCCAAAATGCATCACCTCACATTTATCTGGATTAAAATCCATCTGCCATTTCTCTGCCCAGTTTACCAGCGTATCTATATCCTGCTGTATTGCCTGACACTGCTCCTCACTGTCAGCAAGTCCAGCCATCTTTGTGTCATCTGCAAACTTGCTGATCACACCAGTTACTCCCTCTTCCAAATCATTTATATATATTACAAATAGCAGAGGTCCCAGTACTGAGCCCTGCGGAACCCCACGGACCTCCAGCTAGTAAAAAACCCTCCCACTGCTACCCTCTGTCTCCTGTGGCCAAGCCAGTTCTCAATCCATCTAGCCCCCTGTCCTCAACCTTTTTCACCAACCTACCATGAGGGACTTTGTCAAACGCTTTACTGAAATCCATATAGACAACATCCACGGCCCTTCCTTCATCAATCGTTTTTGTCACCCCCTCAAAAAATTCTACCGGTTTTGTAAGGCACGATCTCCCCTTTACAAAGCCATGTTGCCTGTCACTAATTAGAGTACTATGTTCTAAATGAGTATGTATCCAATCTCTAAGAATCCTCTCCATCAACTTCCCTACCCCTGACGTTAAGCTCACTAGCCTATAATTTCCTGGCTTTTCCCTACTACCCTTTTTAAACAACGGTACCACATTCGCTATCCTCCAATCCTCTGGGACCTCACCTGTGTCCAAAGAAGAGACAAAGATTTCCATCAGAGGCCCATCAATTTCATCTCTCACCTCCCCTGAGCAGTCTAGGATAAATGCCATCAGATCCCGGAGATTTATCAGTTTTAATGTTCCCGAAAAACCCTAACACTTAAGAACATAAGAACATAAGAACATAAGAAATAGGAGCAGGAGTAGGCCATCCAGTCCTTCGAGCCTGCCCCGCCATTCAATAAGATCATGGCTGATCTGTCGTGGCTCAGTTCCACTTTCCCGCCCTCTCCCCATAACCCTTAATCCCCTCTCTTATCAAGAACACATCAACCCGCTTCTTAAAAATATTTAGCAAGGCAGCCTCCACCACTTCAACGGGCAGAGAATTCCAGAGATTCACCACCCTTTGAGTGAAGAAGTTCCTCCTCAACTCCGTTCTAAACCGCCCCATTTATCTTGAGGCTGTGCCCCCTAGTCCTACTGTCTTTTTTGAGCGGGAAGAGTCTCTCCACCTCTATCCTATCCATCCCATTCATCATCTTATACGTCTCAATGAGATCTCCCCTCATTCTTCTAAACTCTAACGAGTACAAGCCTAGTTTATTCAGCCTCTCCTCATAGCTCAACCCCCTCAACTCCGGTATCAGCCTCGTAAACCTCCTCTGCACTCCCTCCAGGGCCAAAATATCCTTGCGCAGGTGCGGCGCCCAAAACTGCACACAGTACTCCCTTGTAATGGAGATTTCCTCCAACGGATCGACAACTCCCTTCAGGACACTTCCAGACAACAAGTCCCTTTCCTTTGTGAATACTGACGCAAAGTATTTATTCAGGATCTCCCCCATTCCCTCGGGGTCGAAATATAGTTCCCCTCCTCTGTCCCTGAGAGGACCGATTTTTTTCTCTAACAACTCTTTTGTTCCTAATGTACGAATAAAATGCCTTTGGATTGACCTTAATCCTGTCTGCCAAGACCATTTCATGCCCCCTTTTCGCTCTTCTAATCTCCTTCTCCCCCTTTATTCCTCCAAAGCTCTCTCTGTCCTCAGTTGCCTGGACCTAACATACTAATTAATTGTCACTTGTTAGTCTTGTTAGCCTTTCTGTGCTGATGATCGAGAGTAGACTGATGGGATGGTAAATGGACAGATTGGATTTGTTCTCTCCTTGTTGTTTACTGTCATATCTGGGCAATTTCCCACCATTTTGGGTAAATATCAGTTGTTGTAGCTCAACTGGAACAGCTTGGCTAGGAACAGAGCAACTTCTGGAGCAGTAATCTTCAGTACTGGAATATTGTCAGGATCTGTGGTCTTTACAGTATCCATTACCTTTAGATATTTCTAGACACCGTGTGGAGTGAATCGAATTAGCTGATGACATATCTGTGAAGCTGAGGACCTCTGGATGGTTCAGTCACTGAAGTTAGTTACTAATGTTTGGGCCATATCTTTTGCACTGATGTGTGAGTCTCCTCCGTCTATGAGGATGGGATATTTGTGGATCCTCCTCCTTCTGTTATTTCATCGTCCACGACCATTCACAGTTAAATGTGGCAGGACTGCAGAGCTTCGATCTGAGCCAAGGAAACCAGAATTTCCTGAATGAGGAAAATCTCCAGTCAAACTGTCAGTGATATGAAACAAGATTTTCGGATAATCCTTTTCCTATGTGAGGATCTCCTGGGAAGAGGGAACTCCCAGGAATTCCCAGAGATAGAACACTAGCCATTCCTGCAGTAAATATAGAGCCTGTTTACTGTGGAATGTAACGGGAGACACCCCTCCCCTATAAACTAATCAAACAGAAATATATCAACTTTCTAATGGGAGAATAATCTTTCCTTGTTGTATAAAATCTAGGGGATGGATCTTAAAGAAACAGTTAGCACAGTTTCACACTTTAACTCACCCTGAGATATTATACAGGTGATATAATGTCAATAGTTAAGAAGTACAGAGAATCCTGAGAGATCCACCCTCACAGCTTTACCATTTAACTCTCAGTAAAATCTACAATTCTTATAAAATCCTGGGTTTATGTAACAGCAGAAATGATTGGAATTTCTGGAAACGTAGCAGGGTCAGTGAGATTCAGAAAGGTAATTCTGATGATCAGGAAATGAGACCAGAATGTGGGACATGTTTAAAATTACTTTCTTGTTCACAGGATGTGGGCATCTCCTCCTCTAGGGGCCATTAGCAGTGGGAAATAAATGCTGGTCTAGCCAGCGACACCCATATCCCATGGACAATTCAACAAAATATTGTTCCTTTTGTGGTACTGCCTGCCAGATCGCGGTGTCAGGCTCCTGGCATAAACCACTTCTGCAATCTCCCCCCACAATCTCCCCCGTGGCAGATGCACCCCTTGTGCTGGGGCCCTGCCTGGGGAAGAGAGGATGACACCTCTCCCTCACGGTATCGGGCAGCTACACATGGTCGGCCTCAGAAAATCTAACAGCCGGTTTTGGTGCAGACATTGTTGTGGTGTGACTGACTGTGTGTCCATCCCTGCAGCTTGTATAGAGCTCTGGTTTATGAGGGGGGTGCAGGCGCAGTGAGTGGGGCCACTCAAGGGCAGGTTGGCATCAAATCCTTGTGGAAGATTTTGAAGGCTGTGTTCAGGTGAGTGTCATTCATCCATCGGGCAGCCATTCAATAGGCTGCTGTGTTCAGGGGGGATTTAATACTAAAGATTCAATTCGAGAGAGGGAATGATCACATGTCAGGACAACACTAGTTCACTGCAGGGCAGCAGTGTGGATAATATGTTTGCAAATGTACAGGGCACTGGTGAGGCCGCAGCTGGAGTACTGTGTGCAGTTTTGGTCACCGTACTTACGCAAGGATATTTTGGCCTTGGAGGGAGTGCAGAGGAGGTTTACTAGGCTGATGCCGGAGTTGAGGGGGTTGAGCTATGAGGAGAGGCTGATTAAACTAGGCTTAAAGAGGTGGATGGGGGTAAGGCAGTTGACGTGGTATACATGGATTTGGAGAGGGTGCAGAGGAGGTTTACTAGGATGTTGCCTGGTATGGTGGGGAGGTCCTATGAGGAGAGACTGAGGGATCTAGGGTTGTTTTCGTTGGAAAGAAGGCGGCTAAGAGGGGATCTTATTGAAACATATAAGATGATTAGAGGTTTAGATAGGGTGGATAGTGATAGCCTTTTTCCTCGGATGGAGAAAGCTAGCACGAGGGGGCATGGCTTTAAATTAAGGGGGGGTAGCTACAGGACGGATGTCAGGGGTAGGTTCTTTACCCAGAGGGTGGTGAGGGATTGGAATGTCCTGCCTGCTGCAGTTGTAAATGCGTCTAGTTTGGGGGCGTTTAAGAGATCTCTGGATAGGTTTATGGACGAAAAGGGATTGGTATAGGCTAGTGGGTCATTGTTTTTGTAACTGGTCGGCGCAACATCGTGGGCCGAAGGGCCTGTTCTGCGCTGTAATGTTCTATGTTCTATGTTCTATGTTCTATGTTCTATGTACTCGTTAGAGTTTAGAAGGATGAGGGGAGATCTCATTGAGACGTATAAGATGATGAATGGGATGGATAGGATAGAGGTGGAGAGACTCTTCCCGCTCAGAAAGGACAGTAGGACTAGGGGGCACAGCCTCAAGATAAAGGGGGGGGCGGTTTAGAACGGAGTTGAGGAGGAACTTCTTCACTCAAAGGGTGGTGAATCTCTGGAATTCTCTGCCCGTTGAAGTGGTGGAGGCTGCCTCGTTAAATATTTCTAAGACGCGGGTTGATGGGTTTTTGATAAGCGAGGGGATTAAGGGTTATGGGGAGAGGGCGGGAATGTGGAACTGAGCCACGACAGATCAGCCATGATCTTATTGAATGGCGGGACAGGCTCGAGGGGCTAAATGGCCTACTCCTGCTCCTATTTCTTATGTTCTTATGTTCAATGGATGGAGGACTTGCATGTCTGCATTGGGGGCATGAGGTAAGTGGGCAGCCATGTCTGTCCGTGTGTGTTGCGGGGGGATGTTAGGGGTTAGCGATGCGGTTAGTGACGTGGTGGGCGGCTGTTGTAGGGGCCAGCCATGAGGTCAGCGGTGTGGGTAGGGTTGCGAATTGTTGTAGTAGCTAGAGATGAGGCTAGAGATGTGGGGACAGGTTGTGGGTGCCATCAATGAGGCCAGCAATGATGTGTGTGTGTAGGGGGGTGGGGGGGAGTTCGGTGTTGTGGGAGCCAGCGATGTGACTGGGGTGTGTGTGGGGGGGTGGGAGGGTGGCTGGTCGTTGTGGGGGCCAGCGATGAACCCACGGATATGTGTGGGGGGTTTGACGGCAGTGATCTGGATCCTGGGAAGTGTTTTCCACAATCTCTGAGTGATTTGTACATTGACCAACAAAACGGCCCTGGCTCGATCTCATTGTACTAAATGAACGATGGAATCGGGGTTTCTGATCATTTCATTGGCTGGTTATCAAGGAACCTTTGGAGTTTGAACTCTGCTAACACAAGTGCTTGTTTCTAAAGGCAGTGTGAAAATCCCAGGAACCAAGCAGACATGGAGAAATCACACCTGGAAGAAATGACTAATTCCAGCTCACAACAAAACCCTGGCCAGGTTTTAATTTCTAACAAAAACCAACCTTAAGTAAAGTGACAAGCGTGGGTGGTGTGGGGGCAGAGGGGTTCACATTGGGTGGCGTGGGGGCAGAGGGGTTCACATTGGGTGGTGTGGGGGCAGAGGGGTTCACATTGGGTGGCGTGGGGGCAGAGGGGTTCACATTGGGTGGTGTGGGGGCAGAGGGGTTCACATTGGGTGGTGTGGGGGCAGAGGGGTTCACATTGGGTGGCGTGGGGGCAGAGGGGTTCACATTGGGTGGTGTGGGGGCAGAGGGGTTCGCATTGGGTGGTGTGGGGGCAGAGGGGTTCATAGAACATAGAACATAGAACATAGAACATTACAGCGCGGAACAGGCCCTTCGGCCCACAATGTTGCGCCGACCAGTCTTATTTTTAAAAAAAAACATTGACCCACTAATCTAAACCAATCCCTTTTCGTCCATAAACCTATCCACCAATCTCTTAAACGCCCCCAAACTAGGCGCATTTACAACTGCAGCAGGCAGGGCATTCCAGTCCCTCACCACCCTCTGGGTAAAGAACCTGCCCCTGACATCCGTCCTATAACTACCCCCCCTTAATTTAAAGCCATGCCCCCTCGTGCTAGATTTCTCCATCCGAGGAAACAGGCTATCACCATCCACCCTATCTAAACCTCTAATCATCTTATATGTTTCTATAAGATCCCCTCTTAGCCGCCTTCTTTCCAGTGAAAACAACCCCAAATCCCTCAGTCTCTCCTCATAGGACCTCCCCTGCATACCAGGCAACATCCTGGTAAACCTCCTCTGCACCCTCTCCAAAGCCTCCACATCCTTCCTGTAATGTGGGGACCAGAACTGCACACAGTACTCCAAGTGCGGCCGCACCAGAGTTGTGTACAGTTGCAACATGACGCTGCGACTCCTAAATTCAATCCCCCTACCAATAAACGCCAAGACACCATACGCCTTCTTAACAACCTTATCTACTTGATTCCCAACTTTCAGGGATCTATGTACACATACACCTAGATCCCTCTGCTCCTTCACTCTATTCAAAGTCCTCCCGTTAGCCCTATACTCAACACATCTGTTATTCCTACCGAAATGGATTACCTCACACTTCTCCGCATTAAACTCCATCCGCCACCTCGCGGCCCAGCTCTGCAACCTGTCCAAGTCACCCTGCAAACTTCAACACCCTTCCTCACAATCTACCACACCTCCGACTTTGGTGTCATCAGCAAACTTACTAATCCACCCAACTATACCCTCATCCAGATCATTAATAAAGATTACAAACAGCAGTGGCCCCAAAACAGATCCCTGAGGCACACCACTCGTAACCGAACTCCATGATGAATAATTACCATCAACCACCACCCTCTGTCTCCTATCTGCTAACCAATTCCTGATCCAAGTACCTAAATTACCATCAATCCCATACATCTGCATTTTCTGCAGAAGCATACCATGGTGAACCTTATCAAACGCCTTACTAAAATCCATATATACCACATCTACTGCCTTACCCCTATCCACCTCTTTGGTCACCTTCTCAAAGAACTCAATAAGGTTAGTAAGGCACGACCTTCCCGCTACAAAGCATGCTGACTATCTCTAATCAATTCATTACTCTCCAAATAACTATAAATCCTATCCCTAATAATTCTTTCTAAAACCTTGCCCACTACAGAAGTAAGACTCACTGGTCTGTAATTCCCAGGGAAGTCTCTGCTCCCCTTCTTAAACAATGGGACAACATTCGCTGTCCTCCAATCTTCCGGTACTATACCAGAGACCAACGACGACCTGAAGATCAGAGCCAGTGGCTCTGCAATCACCTCTCTTGCCTCCCATAGAATCCTAGGGTAAATCCCGTCTGGACCAGGGGACTTATCTATTTTCAACCCATCTAGAATATCCAACACATCCTCTGTATCAACTACAATACTTTCTATTTTACACCCCTTCACCCCAGTGACCTCCTCAGCTACATTCATATCGTCCTGCGTGAACACCGAAGAGAAATAATGGTTCAATGCCTCTCCAATCTCTTCCGGTTCCACACACAACTTCCCCCTACTGTCTGTAACTGGCCCTAATCTTGCCCTAACCAACCTTCTGTTCTTGACATACCTATAGCACGCCTTAGGATTCTCCTTAATCCTATCAGCCAAAGTCATCTCATGCCCTCTTCTAGCCCTTCTTAACTCCCTCTTCAACTCCCTCCTAACCAATCTAAAGCTTTCTACTGCACTACCCGAGCCCTCAAGCCTCATCCGAACATAAGCCTCCTTCTTCTTCCTAACCAACAAATCAACTTTTTTTGTGCACCACGGTTCCCTAGCCCTACCAATTCCTCCTTGCCTGACAGGGACATACCTATCACAGACCCGCAGTAGCTGCTCCTTGAAAAAACTCCACATTTCAGACGTTCCTAGTCCCTGTAATCTCCTAGTCCAATCAATGTTCACATTGGGTGGTGTGGGGGCAGAGGGGTTCACATTGGGTGGCGTGGGGGCAGAGGGGTTCACATTGTCGCCTCACAGTCCTTGAGACACAGGCTCGATTCCCGGTTGGGTCACTGCCTGTGTGGATTTTGCACCGTGTCTGTGTGGGTTTCCGCTGGGTTAGATGTGTGGGTTAGGTGCCCTGGCCATGTAAAATTAGCCTCTTGCGTCCCAGGATGCGCCGGTTAGAGGGATTATGGGGGTAAATGTGTGAGTTGCGGTAATAGGGTCTCAGTGGGAATATTGTCAGTGCAGATTCATTGTGCCAAATGGTCTCTTTCTGCATCGTGGGGATTCAATGATTCGATGATAGGGAGTGCTCGGTTTACACATTGCAAGTGTAATGCTTATGCAACTACAGAAAGTTAACATTGTGCCTTTATTCACTGCAGATGTTAAAACACAGTAAGAAGTCTCACAACGCAAGGTTAAAGTCCAACAAGTTTACTTGACATTAAACCCACAAGCTTTTGGGGTTTCCCCTTCATCAGGTGAGTGGAGAGTTCTGGTCTCAAACAGGGCATATAAAGCCACACACAATTTACAGAACACTGATTAGAATGTGAGTCTTTACAGATAATCAATTGTTAAAGGTGCAGACAATGTGAGTGGAGATAGCATTAAGCATAGGTATTTTGTCCAGACAGTACAGTAAGTGAGGTTTTGCAAACCCAGGCAAGTCACAGGGGTTACAGTTAGTGCGACATGAACCCAAGATCCCTGTTGAGACCGTCCTCATGTGTGTGGAACTTGGCTATCAGTTTCTGATCAGCGACTCTGCGCAGTTGTATGTTGTGAAGGCTGCCTTGGAGAACACTTACCCGAAGATCAGAGGCCGAATGCCCGTGACCACTGAAGTGTTCGCCAACAGGAAGGGAGCAGTATTGTCTGGAGATTGTCGCGTGGTGTTCATTCATCTGTTGTCATAGTGTCTGCATGGTCTCCCCAGTGTACCATACCTCGGAACATTCTTTCCACATCATGATGTTAAAACATGCAGGTATGCAAAACAGGGCTATGGGCAGAGAATGGGGCAGTGGGATTAGTTTGTTGATTTATACGTAGCAATAGGGATTGAGCAGGACAGGCTCATGTATTTGGGGATTCATACAGGGCTATGGAGAGAGAGTGGGATTCATTTTGGGATTGCTCAAATGGCTATGGGGAGGGTACAGGCAGTGACGTTACTTTTGGGATTGATCCAGGGCTATGACAGTGCCGGTTAGTGGTAATAATTTGGGATTGATATGGGGATTGTGGAGAAAATGGGACTTTGGAATTTCATTGCAGGTTGATACTGGGCTACTGAGAGACAGTGGGGAAGAGGGATTAGTGTGGGAACGAATACAGAGAGATCAGAATCAAGCAGGACAATGTGATTAGTTTGGGAATTGATGCAGAGCTATGGGAGAAAGTGGGGCAGTGCAGACTCAAGGCAGACAGTCATTCGAGGCTGGAATTGAATCCCTGTCCCAGATGCTGTGAGGCAGTAGGACTAACCATTGTAACACCCTCCCATTGCTTCACTGCCGACTTGAAGTTTGCAAGCAAAAATGAGATCAATTGTTTTTGTTATCTCAGGACTCTCGTCTGTTCATGGCTTTTTCATTGTTGTGATGATCAGTGTCACTGGGTATGTCACTGCTTTCTTGACCTGTTCTCTGAACTTGGACTGAGTTACACCATAAATGAATGTGTTTGTGCAGCAATTTAAGTACAGCAGCATAGATCCAACGGTTGTACACACGTATTCGGGAAATGTCATGTATATATACCCTTTAAATTTAGTATAAAATACATCAACAACATTGACAGTCCACAGGATTATGAAGGCACCAGATATGGTGAAGATAAGAATTATAGACTTCCTTCTGCTCTCCATTTCTGGGTCATTCTCCTTCTTGCTCTGTCCCCTCAGTCTCTTACATACTTGGCTGGCCACTAAAATGTATCTGATTGCCAGAGCATTGATTAACAGAATTAGAATGAATGGGGTAACTGGGATGACAATCTTTTCCAAGGAGAAATATGCCTTCCACCCAGGATGAGTAAAGAACCCTGGTGTTGGTTTAGTGAACCATGGTACATTATCAATGATCTCCCGAGGTACATACGTAAAGTACCAAGGCATGCATTTTAGACAAGACAGAATGCAGACTGTTGCAAGAACCACAAGCGAAGTCCTCTTCGTGCAATATTGTTCCTTTAGCTTTGGGAGACAGATGGCCACAAACCGATCAAATGAGAAGGCTGCAGTGAACCAGACAGAACAATCCGTGGCTATCTCCGACAGAACTTTCTTACCAGCCCTGACAGGGGTGATGTCAAGGAAAGACACTGGGAAATGAAATTGATTGACTTGGCCAAGTATGACGTCAATGATAACGTAAAGTAGATCTGCAACTGCCATTGCCACGAGGTAACGAATGGTGATGGCGGAAAGGCCTCACTTTCCCCCAGATAGGATCACAATTGTCACTAAATTAACTGCAAGAGACAAAGGAAAATGATACAGAAAATTAATGATTATTTATTCTCTGTGGCTTTATCAGGCAGTAAATATTTTATGAGCAAAGGCTGTGATGTTAGCCATTAAATTTACAGCAAAGTCACCCCAGTACCTAAGAAGGGATGGAGAAATAAATTAATCTAATGGATCCTGTGAGTAAGAAGTTTTCGGAAGGCCAGTATTTGAAACTGTTATAAAGCTTATTATACTCGATAACCATATAATTACAAAATGTAACATATATGGGCAAAGGCAACACGGATTATTGAAAGAGGAATTATGTATGACAAACACATTACTCTTTGAGGGCTTTCCTTCGGGAAAGGGGAAGTGGATAATCTGAGACCATCATTCAGATACCACATGAAATAAGTGCCGCTGATCTAACAGGTAATATTTTGGATTTCAATATATATTCTATCCCCCTCGCTATAAAGGCCAGCATCCCATTTGCCTTCCTGGTCACCTGCTGCACCTGCAGACTGGGTTTTTGTGACTCCGTTTAATTCCATTATTTTTCCAAAATTGTACATTCCAGCCCTTCTGTTTACATGACAGAAATGTGTTCCACTATCGTTTTTATTCACAAAAACTCTTCCAGAAGACAAAGAATTTCTCAAGATGTTTTATTCTATGCTTCTGTTGAAAAGAACATTTCCAAATGTATTGTGGTCGAACTTTGTGAGTAGGCACAGAGTTATTGCCCTCGATGCATTTTCCAGCTTTATCTGAGAACATCTTTGTGCTCTTGTTTTCACATTGATATCTCAGTCACTCCGAGTCGTACGCCTCCGTGTTATATTTGACTCCGTTTTTCACAATTAGAATCTGAACAGGAAGATTGCTGTCCTTCATTCCTCACTGTTATTCACAATAAATATCCAGATGTGCGGTGGACGAAAGTTCCGGAATATAAAAATAATCTGTTGTTCAGAAAAAAACTGCTCCAGCTGTATCGTGGAACTGTACTTTTCTTTCCAATACACTCTGCTTTTTATGATAAGAAATGGCATTGCTCTTTGTAAGATCATCCCTGTATTCTTTTCTACAAAATCGTCCAAGACGACTGCAGAATAAATCAGTGTCACTTCTGGTTCGCAAAAAAAAAAGCTACCCTCTGACTGAGACACGGTAGCAGTAGTGTGTGTCATCTACAAATTGTACTGCAGGAACTCACCACGTTTCCTTCGGAAGGAAAGGTTTACCAGGATGTTGCCTGGTATGGAGGGTCTTAGCTCTGAGGTGAGATTGAGTAAATTAGGTGTGTTCTTCCTGGAAAGATTGAGGGGCGACCTAATAGAAGCTTATAAAAGGACATCGATAGGGCGGAACAGTTGGAAGTTCTTTCCCAGGTCGGAAATAACAAACACAAAGGGCCAGAATTTCAAGGGAAGGGGGGCAAGCTTCATTACAGATATGTGGGGGACGTTTTCTACACAGAGGGTGGTGGGGGCCTGGAATGCACTACCAAGCAAGGTGGTTGAGGCGGACACGTCAGGATCATTTCAGCCTTATCCCAATAGCCACGTGAACAAACTGGGAATAGTGGGATACAGAAGGATCGTCTAGTTCGGAACATATGATCGGTGCAGCCTTGGAGGGTCGAAGGCTCTGTTCCTGTGCTGTATTGTTCTTTGAAGGAAGTTCCAAAGCCACCCCCCCACCACCACCTTCCCCACCCCACGCACCCCCATCGCACCACCACCTATAAGGACCGGAGAGGATAAATACCCGGGAATACTAGAACCTGGAACTTTTTCACTCAGAGGGTGGCGAGTGAATGGAATCGGCTGCCGTCGGTGGTGGTAGAGGTGAACTCGCTGGGGTTTTTTAAGAGACTTCTGGATGAGTACATGAGATTTAATGGGATTGAGAGTTACAGATAGGCCTGGAAGGTATGGATATGATAGGCACA
This sequence comes from Carcharhinus amblyrhynchos, assembly GCF_965287045.1. Taxonomy (NCBI): domain Eukaryota; kingdom Metazoa; phylum Chordata; class Chondrichthyes; order Carcharhiniformes; family Carcharhinidae; genus Carcharhinus; species Carcharhinus amblyrhynchos. Next base: position 107,312 of record NW_027650231.1, on the reverse strand, counting down.
ACTTGTGGGCCGAAGGGTCTGTTTGTGCTGTAGTGTTCTATGTTCTGTTATGTTGCAGCCGTATGAGGTGCTGGTGAGGCCACACCTGAACTACTGTGTACAGTTTTGGTCTCCTGACTTGAGGAAGGATATACTGGCGCTGGAGGGACACAGATAACATTCAGTAAGTTGATTCCGGAGTTGAGAGGGTTGGCTTATGAGGAGAGACTGAGTAGACTGGGGCTATACTCACTGGAATTCAGAAGAATGAGGGGAGATTTTATAGAAACATATACGATTATGAAGGGAATCGATAAGATCGAAACAGGACAGTTGTTTCCACTGGAGGGTAAAACTAGAACCGTGGGGCATGACTATAAAATAAGAGAAGCTGATTTCGGACTGAGTTGAGGAGGAACTTCTTCACACAAAGGATTGTGAACCTGTGGAATTCCCAGCCCAGTGAAAAAGTTGAGACTAACGTATTGAATGATTTTAAGGCAATTTAGATTAATTTGTAAAGGAAATCACTGGTTATGGTGAGCAGGTGGGTAAGTGGAGCTGAGTCCACAGAAAGTTCAGGCATGATCTTATTGAATGGCGGAGCAGGTTCGAGGGGCCAGATCGCCTACTCCTGCTCCTAATTCTTATGTTCTTATATCCTTATATTTATGAAATGGATGTCAAGTCGCTTGTCATGCTTCTCTCAGCAAATACCCAGTCATTCAAATATATCGCCTGAGGCTCAGTCAGGTCGTTCAATATTGGTGATCCCGTTCATTCTACATGATCGACATTGCTAACCCCTTTCCAGAGTAATTTTTGATATTTGTCCGAGTTTCTGTGCTTTTCCCTGTTGTGGAGATTATTGAGTCATTAGATGAGGGATGACAGGAGGTGATGAGCTGCTGAGGTTACAGAGATTTTGGTTGCCCTGATGCAATGAGACATGATGGAGACTGGCTACTGGGATGTCCTCCGGCTAGAACTTTCTGACTGCATGAAGATGTACTACTACAGCTTATAAATCTGTTTTGAGAGTGGGACATGACCTACACAATGATATTAATGGACAATTATGGGACACTTGTGGAAAAGCCTGATACCGTGACTGATGCCACGTTGGACGAAATGGATGATTGGCATTTGTGGCCTTCCCTCCCACCCAGTCAATGTGATGACACAACACCTTCAAATAAGAAATAAGAGACAGACAAGAAGCAGTGATTAATGCAAATTTATTTCATGGCAGGACTGAGACAGCTGGTGTGAGGGAGTCTGCCTGATCAGAGAAATCATGAGTCACAATGTCCTGTAGCCTCGGACAGCCTCACAGCTCGGTGCATCTTGTAATTGGATGTCATTGATGTACGCAGCAATGGTGGCCCCAGGGGCAAAGGTCGGGTTTCTCAATCATTCCCGATCCGCAGTGACCTTTGAAGCAAAAACCACCAACGGAGGTGCATCCGAAGTCATCACCTGTAATCAAGCAAGGAGCATTGATTTGGTCAATAATTCTAGGGGTGGAGTGAAGGTGGCGATCTTTGAAACATCCCCACATTATACCTGTCAATATCACACTCAAGGTGAAGTACTGAGGAACACAGTGTGACATAAAATTACATTTCTGACTCACGTCCTTATCCAGATTCACCTTAAATGTATTCATAAAGTCATCTGAAAGCCTCCTCTTGGGTAGGAGATTGAATATTCTCACCACTCTCTGGTCAAAGACATTCCTCCTAATTCCTTCACGGCACTGTGATTCCGATAGCACCTAGATTTTAACTCTAGACCACAAGTGGAAAACTTTCACAACTTCCAGTCCACAAGAATTTTCCACATCTTAGTCACAAAACAAACAATTAGTGTTGAAACCGAATACAATTCACCACGGGGATTTTTGATGAGAATTGTCACATTAATTCACTCATTCCCGACCTTGGCAAATACCAGGGCAGGTGGCCAGAAGCCTCCTGCTTTATCACATAACTTCAGAACAAATCAAACGGGGACAGGCTGAAGAGGTTTTAGGGAAATAATTCATTGGTCTTTTTCACTGGGGTTTTAACGCCACGGCAAATGATGCTTTGGTTCGTATGAGCTGGACTCTAATGGCCCGAATTGGAGGAGTTGAGAGAACTTGGCGAACAGACTGAATAAGATTGCAGAGATAGTGAATTGGCGAGGCCATGGTTAATTTGAAAACAAGCATGAGACTTTGAATGCTAAATAATTAAATGGACTCGAACCAAGGTAGCTCGGTGGATAAGGAGTCCCTGCGTGAACAGGACTTGGTGAGAGTAAAGACATTTCCGCAGCTATTTGGAAGGTGTATCTTTACAGAGCCAGGTGTGCATTGGGATTGTGGTGTATACAGATAACCAAGGGCTGGGTTTGGATTGCAGCGGTTGATGAGATAAGACAATAATATTATCGAGTGATGCTGTACAGCTTGTAGTAGGCAGTACCAGAGGTATGCGATTATATTTGCATGTTGGAATGGAATAACACACCTATGCTACGGAGAGTTTGCTCCAGCACTTACCTCCAGTTTTAGCCCAATCGCCTCTCTTATCCAGGATGTTGCTGTGGGCCAGTGACATGACACCAAGCATCAAGAGCAGTGTTTTCATCATCTTCGGTTCAGTTTGTCACCTTACTTTGCAAGTGGACTGGAGTTATATCACTTCAGAAAGCATTATCTAGTTAATGATCATACACCCCCTCTGCGGATTGGCTAGAACTTGGGCGTATTATATTGTCAGCTCAGTAACTGACAGCGATAATAAGTCCAATCATTGACTCAATATTTCTCCAAGGAAAGCCTTTGATTAATAACCAAAGCAAAACCTGAGGGAATAGAACTGATTTATAGAAACAAAGTGCTTTGATTAAATTGACTCCTTTCAGCAGGACAAGAGGTCATTGGAGAACAGTATTTCCAAATTTTCATGAAAAACACAATCCAAATGTATCCAAACATCCTCCACCCACGGCGCACACTCCCCACGCAGCTCCCCAATGGCCTGACACAGTTTCATTGTCTATTTGTTGATGCTTTTCATATTTTGATTTTTTTTAATAATGAATGTGTTTCCACCACCCTTTAAGAGAACGCAGTGTAGATCATTGATGCATCAAAAATAAATTATCTACAACTTTGATATGGCCCTGATCTCCCAACAGCAACCTTTGAAATATTCCAGCTCCATCCATTGATGAAGAGTTTGGAACAATTCCTTTGCGCCCTGAGGCCAATGGCTCAGAAAACGGCACACAAAACTAACAAAGCTCATCAGGACTTGCTGTTGGCAAGATATTTCGGCACACACTTTGTCTGTCACATTACCTGTGCTATGATATTGACTCCAAATCAAGGGTATTTCATTGGATGTAGGGACCTTCCAATCATCGATTTGATGGTAACAGCACGATAGTAATACAAATCTTTACCATTTCTACATTGGATCTAAAGCCCATTGAACATCATGGAATCACAGAATGACTGATCAGATATCTGTTGCAGCGTTAATGGAGTCCATTCTGCCTTTTGCAACTATAGCCGTGAAAATTGGATTTTTGGCTCAGTGTTTTTGGCTTGTGTGTTTTTTTTTCTCTGTATTCCTGAATAGTGTTTTTATTCAAATAATTTCCTCTTGCAGTGCCCTCTTGCCCCGACACATTTTTCCCGCTCTAACTACGCAATGTGTGGGTGCTCCAAATAGATTACTGCCATATGGAAAGGCAGGGGATGAACAATTCTTCAAAGACATATAGCAACGGCTCATCAAAATTGGCCTTGTAAGGGGCTTTCACGTCCTAAGAACTTGTAATAATGAGATGTGGAAGGTGCCTGAATATTGGGTCACAGTTTTGGGGATCAGACTGCATTCCACGTGAATACAACAATTCCATTCTTGCCATCTGTGTTGCAACATGTTTTGCTGGTTTTGAGCTGTTGTATATTTACCTGCATCACGGAACTGGCCGGCCACCAGTTGCCATCCTGTCTGATGGCCGTGAACATGGTATGAGGATCTGAGAGTGATGGATCAGATCCAGCCTCATATTGACTGAATATGAAGACAATTCATAGGCCAACATTCAACAAGGTTGTGTAAAAAAATGACCTGAATACAATCAGCCAGATTGTTCCCCCTTAACCATATTTCACTTGGCTATGATAAATCTACCAAACGCTGCATTAAAAATACCAATTCCTCTAGAATTGATTCTTGTTTGCAGAACACCTATTATAAAGATTCAGAGATATTTGTTTGTTTATAGTACAGACATCTGTAATTATTCATCTATTTCCTTCCGTCGCTGGGATAGAAATCATCCTACACTGTGGAGATATCATTCCATAATCCCATTATTTCCTGCATTTGTGTATCATTACTTTTTCCAGATCTTCAATGGGTATTTTATGTTAATTTGATCTGTTTCACTGGTGAGACACACATCTGTAGCTTGTCGCTAGTTTTCTGTGAAAGGCTCACTGGGCTGTTTCCGAGAAGAATTAAATGTCAAAAAAAAAACTTTGTTTAGTGTCTGGAGTGATATAGAGGCCAGTTCAGGGAGACTATAACTGCACTGTATCCTCTGCTCCTGGTTTTATATTTCCCATGAATGGTTTTCCCATTCAACAGAATAGTATCATTGTAATGTCACTGTGCCGATAATCCAGAGACATCAGTAAATGGTCTGGAGATGTGGGTGTAAATCTAAACGCCACATTCGAACAATCTCAATATAATTCACTCATTCTTTCTGTAATGAAAAGATGGGTCCAGAAATGGTGACTCGAAACTGGGAGATTGTCATCAGAGCTCATTGTAATTGCAATGCCCGATAAAAAAAAGGACATTTGCTGTGCTTATCTTATGATTCAGTTATTCTGCAACAGAAGGTGGGTATTCGAGACGTGGGGGCAATGCCAGCTCTCTGTAGAATCATCCGCTCAGCCTCATTCCTCCTGCTGTGTGCCTGCCGCTCTGGGAGAATTTTAGCTTTGTCAAGTGAAGACCCCATGCCCTTTTTTAAAGTCTTTGATCATCTCACCTTCCAGCATCATTTACAGGGGCACTCATACTTGACAGAGGGTCACTTCTAAATGACAGGGGGCACTCCTGAATGACGGGGCACTCCTAGTTGACATTGGCATCCTAGTTGAGGTGTGGGCACTCGTAACAGTAATAGTCCCTGCTGCAAATCCAAATGGGGGGCACCCCAATCGAGATAGAAGGCTCCATTATTAGTGATAGGGAATTCTCCAAATCGACAATCCATATTGAGGAAAGGGACACTCCTAATTGAGACAGCCACCACACCTAATGGGGGCACTCCAAATCCAGAACTGGGGCACTCCAATTTGAGATGGGGGCACTCTAAATCGAGATGGAGGGGACTCCCAATCTGGATAGGGGTACACCAAGTCCAGATAAGGTACATTCCAAATCAAGATAGGGCACTTCACACGGGTACTCCAAACTGAGGTAGGGTACAGGAGACCCCCCTACTCAATTAGGAGTGCACCCTGTCATTTAGGAGTGTCCCTGTCCATCAGGAGTGCTTGTGGCAATTTTTAGTGCCCCCTGTCAATTAAGAGCGCCCCCTGTCTCGATTTGCAAATGCATTTTGATAATGTATTTCAGACAAGTAAATAAAGTTCTACTATCACCTAACCAGGTAGAGAAAGTCACCAGGAAAGATCCGGTTATGAGGCTTGTGGAGCTTGTCCTGAGAGGGAGGACGGGTAGACAGCACCCAGAGTTATGGTGATAAGTGTACAGAAGCTGGGTGTTGACAGTGTTGTTGGATGTTTATTCTGGGCTATGGGAGCCCCATTCCCCTATAATTAAGAGGAAAGGTGCTGGAACGGGAGCACCAAGAGCACCCGGAGATGCTGCCAATGGAAGAAATAACAAGAAACTGCTTGAGGTGCTACCCAAATGGAAGAGAAAGTGGGATGATGCGAATGTTGCCTTTGGGGGCAGAGGGCACTGCCCTTAGGGACAGAGGGTGCTACCCTTAGGAACAGAGGGCACTGCCCTTGGGGACAGAGGGTGCTGCCCTTGCCACCTCTTCCAGGCTGGGATTATCCAATCTACAGCGAGAAACTGCTTCATCACCATGTGCCCTAGTGAACCCAGACTGGCTGTCAATCATTCTGCTGGAGTGGGTTCCTCTTGGCTGTGGTTGTTGCATAAGGTTAAATCTCACGGGATCCAGGGTGATGTAGTTAAATGGATAAAAAACTGACTTGATGACAGAAGCCAGAGAGTGGTTGTGGAGGGTTGTTTTTCAAACTGGAGGTCTGTGACCAGTGGTGTGCCTCAGGGATTCATGCTGGGCCCACTGTGATTTGCCATTTACATTAATGATTTGGATGAGAACATAGGATGCATGGTTAGTAAGTTTGCAGATAACACAAAGATTGGTGGCATAGTGGACAGTGAAGGAAGTTATCTCGGATTGGAACGGGATCTAGATCAACAGGGCCAGTGGGATGACAAATGACAGATGGAGTCTAATTTAGACAGATGCCAGTAGATACATTTTGGTAGACTGAACCAGGGCAGGACTTATTCAGTTAATGGTAGGGCACTGGGGAGAGTTACAGAACAAAGAGATCCCGGGGTACAGGTTCATAACTCCTTGAAAGTGGAGTCACAGGTGGACAGAGTGGTGAAGAAGGCATTCAGCATGTTTGGTTTCATTGATCAGAACATTGAATACTGGGGTTGGGACGTCTTGTTGAAGTTATACAATATTTTGGTAAGGCCACACTTGGTCACCCTATTATAGAGAGGATATTATTAAACTAGAACGCGTGTCCTTTGTTTGAACAGAGGGGAGTACGGTAGGATGAGAGAAGAATTGGCGAATGTGGACTGGGGGAGCGTGTTGGAAGGTAGGTCTGCTGAGGAGCAGTGGAGGATCTTTAAGGAGATCTTTCTTGGTGCTCAGCAGAAATTTATTCCGATGGTTAAAAAGGACCGTAGGAGGAGAGGTAATAAGCCGTGGATAACGAAGGAGGTGAAGGAAAGTGTTAAATTAAAAGTGGAGGCGTTTAGAAGAGCTAAGAGTAGTGGGCGAGAAGAGGATTGGGAGAGGTTTAAATGTCAACAAAGATTGACAAAGAAGTTGATAAGGAAGGGTAGGATAAACTATGAAGCTGGGCTTGCGCTTAATATAAAAAAGGATAGCAAGAGTTTTTATAAATATATAAAAAGGAAGAGGCTGGCTAGGGTGAACGTTGGTCCCTTAGAGGATAAGAAGGGGGACTTAGTGGTAGGGGATGGGGATATGGCTGAGGTCCTGAATAACTTTTTTGTTTCTGTCTTCACGGAGGAGGACGTGAATAATTTGCCGGGTGTTAGAGATGGAAAGGTGGTAGGACTGGAGGGTCTTAATGACATTACTGTTACTAGAGAGGCGGTGCTCGACAGACTGGAGGGGCTGATTGTGGACAAGTCCCCAGGACTGGATGGAATGCATCCGAGGGTTCTGAAAGAAATGGCGGAGGTGATAGTGGATGCCTTGGTGGTTATTTTCCAGACGTCGCTGGATTCCGGGGAAGTGCCGGAAGATTGGAAAACGGCTAATGTTACGCCGTTGTTTAAGAAGGGTGCCAGGCAAAAGGCAGGGAATTATAGGCCGGTTAGTTTAACGTCTGTTGTAGGTAAAATGTTAGAATCCATCATCAAGGAGGAAATAGCGAGGCATCTTGAGAGGAATTGCTTGATAGAGCAGACGCAGCACAGTTTCGTTAAAGGGAAGTCGTGTCTGACAAATTTATTGGAGTTCTATGAGGATGTGTCTAGGGCGGTGGATAGAGGAGAGCCGGTGGATGTGGTCTTTCTAGATTTTCAGAAGGCGTTTGACAAGGTACCTCACAGGAGGTTATTGCAGAAGGTCAGGGGACATGGAGTTGGGGGTAGGGTGTTAGCGTGGATAGAGGATTGGTTGTCAAATAGGAGGCAGAGACTGGGGGTCAATGGGTGCTGTTCGGATTGGCGGATGGTGACTAGTGGAGTGCCTCAGGGGTCGGTGCTGGGGCCTCAGCTATTTACCATTTATATAGATGATCTGGAGGAGGGAACCGAGTGTAGGGTGTCGAAATTTGCTGATGACACCAAGATTGGTGGAAAGGCAAATTGTGCGGAGGGTGTGGAAAGTCTGCAGAAGGATCTAGATAGGCTGGGCGAATGGGCCAGGAAATGGCAAATGGAATTTAATGTTGGCAAGTGTGAGGTGGTCCACTTTGGTAGGAATAATGGTAGGAAGGATTATTACTTACGTGGCGAAAAACTGCAGCAGGCGATGGTGCAGAGGGACCTCGGGGTCATTGTGCATGAGTCGCAAAAACCCAGCTTGCAGGTGCAGCAGGTGGTCAGGAAGGTGAATGGGATGCGGGTCTTCATAGCGAGGGGGATTGAATATAAAAGTAGGGAGGTCTTGCTGCAGCTGTATAGGGCATTGGTGAGGCCACAGCTGGAGTACTGTGTGCAGTTTTGGGCACCGTACTTATGCAAGGATGTTTTGGCCTTGGAGGGAGTGCAGAGGAGGTTTACTAGGCTGATGCCGGAGTTGAGGGGGTTGAGCTATGAGGAGAGGCTGAATAAACTAGGCTTGTACTCGTTAGAGTTTAGAAGAATGAGGGGGGATCTCATTGAGACGTATAAGATGATGAATGGGATGGATAGGATAGAGATGGAGAGACTCTTCCCGCTCAGAAAGGACAGTAGGACTAGAGGGCACAGCCTCAAGATAAAAGAGGGGCAGTTTAGAACAGAGTTGAGAAGGAACTTCTTCACTCAAAGGGTGGTGAATCTCTGGAATTCTCTGCCCGTTGAGGCGGTGGAGGCTGCCTCGCTAAATATTTTTAAGACACGGGTTGCTGGGTTTTTGATAAGAGAGGGGATTAAGGGTTATGGGGAGAGGGCGGGAATGTGGAACTGAGCCACGACAGATCAGCCATGATCTTATTGAATGGCGGGGCAGGCTCGAAGGGCTAGATGGCCCACTCCTGCTCCTATTTCTTATGTTCTTATGTTCTACCTATGCTACAATATTGACTACAAGTCAAGGGTATTTCATTGGATGTAGGGACCTTCCAATCATCGATTTGATGGCAACAGCATGATAGTAATACAAATCTTTACCATTTCTACATTGGATCTAAAGCCCATTGAACATCATGGAATCACAGAATGACTGATCAGATATCTGTTGCAGCGTTAATGGAGTCCATTCTGCCTTTTGCAACTATAGCCGTGAAAATTGGATTTTTGGCTCAGTGTTTTTGGCTTGTGTGTTTTTTTTCTCTGTATTCCTGAACAGTGTTTTTATTCAAATAATTTCCTCTTGCAGTGCCCTCTTGCCCCGACACATTTTTCCCGCTGTAACTACGCAATGTGTGGGTGCTCCAAATAGATTACTGCCATATGGAAAGGCAGGGGATTAACAATTCTTCAAAGACATATAGCAACGGCTCATCAAAGTTGGCCTTGTAAGTGGCTTTCACGTCCTAAGAACTTGTAATAATGAGATGTGGAAGGTGCCTGAATATTGGGTCGCAGTTTTGGGGGTCAGACTGCATTCCACGTGAATACAACAATTCCATTCTTGCCATTTGTGTTGCAACATGTTTTGCTGGTTTTGAGCTGTTATATATTTACCTGCATCACGGAACTGGCCAGCCACCAGTTGCCATCCTGTCTGATGGCCGTGAACATGGTATGAGGATCTGAGAGTGATGGATCAGATCCAGCCTCATATTGACTGAATGTGAAGACAACAGGCCAACATTCAACAAGGTTGTGTAAAAAAATGACCTGAATACAATCAGCCAGATTGTTCCCCCTTAACCATATTTCACTTGGCTATGATAAATCTACCAAACACTGCATTAAAAATACCAATTCCTCTAGAATTGATTCTTGTTTGCAGAACACCTATTATAAAGATTCAGAGATATTTGTTTGTTTATAGTACAGACATCTGTAATTATTCATCTATTTCCTTCCGTCGCTGGGATAGAGATCATCCTACACTGTGGAGATATCACTCCATAATCCCATTATTTCCTGCATTTGTGTATCATTACTTTTTCCAGATCTTCAATGGGTATTTTATATTTATTTGATCTGTTTCACTGGTGAGACACACATCTGTAGCTTGTCGCTAGTTTTCTGTGAACTGAAAGGCTCACTGGGCTGTTTCCGAAAAGAATTAAATGTCAAAAAAAAACTTTGTTTAGTGTCTGGAGTGATATAGAGGCCAATTCAGGGAGACTATAACTGCACTGTATCCTGTGCTCCTGGTTTTATATTTCCCATGAATGGTTTTCCCATTCAACAGCAATAGTATCATTGTAATGTTTGGTTTAGATTAGTGGGTCAATGTTTTTTTTCAAAAATAAGACTGGTCGGCGCAACATCGTGGGCCGAAGGGCCTGTTCCGCGCTGTAATGTTCTATGTTCTATGTCACTGTGCCGATAATCCAGAGACATCAGTAAATGGTCTGGAGATGTGGGTGTAAATCTAAATGCCACATTAGAACAATCTCAATATAATTCACTCATTCTTTCTGTAATGAAAAGATGGTTCCAGAAATGGTGACTTGAAACTGGGAGATTGTCATCAGAGCTCATTGTTATTGCAATGCCTGATAAAAAAAAGGACATTTGCTGTGCTTATCTTATGATTCAGTTATTTTGCAACAGAAGGTGGATATTCGATACGTGGGGGCAATGCCAGCTCTCTGTAGAATCATCCGCTCAGCCTCATTCCTCCTGCTGTGTGCCTGCCGCTCTGGGAGAATTTTAGCTTTGTCAAGTGAAGACCCCATGCCCTTTTTTAAAGTCTTTGATCATCTCACCTTCCAGCATCATTATAGGCAGCGAATTCCAGGTTAATATAACTCACTGCATCATAGACTCACACAGTGCAGTAAAGGCCCTCCGTCCCATCAAATCCACACTGACTGCAATGGGCAACATTAATTTGTACTGATTAATCAGCTGGGGAGAATGTGAGGTGTGAATCATCAGGAAATATCACAGGCCATCCCTGACCGGGTGCCATGTGCCCATGTTGTATATTACCTGTGAGAGCAACTCCTGAATGTCCATCACTGTTCCCTGGCTGCCAGTGGGTCAGTCCTGCCAGTGCGAGAAAAGGTGTGGATCGTAGTGTCCGTGACTGGGAAAATGTCCCATTGTACATTGTGTGAGAATAAGTAAATTGGCGAGACCGGATATTAAAGTTGTCATGTTAAATTCCCCTCCCTCTCAGTCAATATGCTGAGACACTGACCCCAGAGAACAATCAGATAGAGTCAGGGGGGACAGTCATGAACGCAGCTACTTCTGTTCACATGATTCAGAAAACAGTGGGTCAGAGGCCATTTAATCACCCACTGCAATAGATCCTGAAACATGGAACTGTGACTGTCTTCAGTTGGTTTAATGGATCGATCTCACAGTGGGGAACATATTCTCTGGAGATAATGGTTTGAAGTCTGCGGCACTGCCGGAAGAAGCAGCAATATTCCCGGATCCATTCATTTCCTGAGCAGGATTCAGTTCTCCAGGTGCTCCATTCCTTGAGGCATTCTGGGAAACAGAAAAATGATAACTTTCAGGAATCTGTGGGGTCCACATTTGATCCCAGGTGAAATGGGAAATCTGGCTGTGCAAAGTTCTTTCCCATCAATGAGAACCATGGAGAGCACTGCTGGGCACAGTGTTCAAACTGGAGGCTAAATGAGTGATTTAGGACCAAAACTCGACAGTGTCTCCAGTTCTGTGCTAATGATGGATATTGATGTTACAGATGTGTCCATAGTAAAGTCCCCAGTGCTGCGGTATTAAAGACTATGGATTAAAAACAAAACTGTGCAGATCTCCATATGTGGTCTCAGTTAATAATATGGAGATCAGGGCTGTGCACAGTGATTGCAGTGTGGCCAAATAGAGGATTAAATCTGTCTGGATTGTGCACCATTATCACACAGTTCCCCAAATGACAGATATGAATACAAAAGTTGGGCTGTGCTCCAATCGTGGTCCAAATGAGGCAAATGGAACAAACATCTCCAAGCATTGTCTAAATGAGAGTTAGGGATACCGATACGATGTACACAGCAAACAATATTGTCGGTGATATTTAGTATCAGCGCCCTACCAGTGATATCCGATATTGAGGGGACAGCTGTGCAGAATGCTGATGTATAACAGTGAGATATGGAACCAAAGGAGAGTGCTTCAGGATATGTGCAACTGAGGGTGATGGAAGGCGGGTTTGTGCACAATGAACCCATCAGTGTCTACATGAGGGATTTGGATTTCAGAAGTGTGCACAGTGCTCCAACTGTTTTCAAGAACAGGGAAATGGGGAAATGAGCAGTACTTAATATTCCAGGTGTGGTCTCAAAGATGGTTATAGATACAGGATCTGCACAAAGTGCTCTCATGGTTTGCCTGAAAGGGGGGTTACTGATACAATAACGGGGTATACAGCACCGACTGATCCTGGAGTGATGGAGTTGCAGACCACAACTGTACAGTGATGACACTGCTGTCCATATGACAAGTCTGGGGATCCACAATTAGCTCAGTGATCCATGTGTGGTCTACCCGAACCACGTGGAGACGATAACTCTACACAATGTGCTTCCTGCTGTCTAAATGAACGGCCTTGATATCAGAGTGGGACAGAGTAATTTCAGCCTTTCCTAAAAGCTGCACCCTGTGTTTTTTTCCATTAGACTAAATAAGGGAGAAGGATCGGGAAATGTGCACATTGATGTCGTTCTGATTGAATCAATACGTATGGAGAACTAAACTGTGCTCACTGATCTCAGGATATTAGCAGAATCATCCCATTCTGACCCTTTGTGTTATACAACAACGTGTTAATTTCGAGCTGTTTCCCTGTCTGTTAATTATTTTCCTCTATCCCGGAAATGACCCGCTATCAGTTGCCACAATGTCTGACAAACATTCCCGTGCTTTAAGGACCTGACATTACTGATAGACCAGGATAGGATCCTACAGCTCAGTGGCGCCCCTGCAGGACACACACAGGCTGCCACTCAACAATGTTCTGAAAGATTTGTGGTCAGAATCCTGATGTCCAGTTTTGCACCTTAACCTGAAGAACTTTGATCACCATAAATCCATTAAACCTGCAGTTAAAGTATAAGTTGCTCTGGAATCCATTCCTGTGCCCAGAACAATTAAATATTTTACCAAACATTTTGTGAAAGAGTGTTTCATAAATTTGCTAATGCAATGCCTGGCTAGACTTTGTCAAATATTAAACAGAGTCAGACTCCTTAAACAGTGCTGTAATTTTCTCTGTTTGTTGTTCTATGTTCTATGTTCTATGTTTCAAATAAATTTGAAATATCAGCGTAAATGTTTTAAATCACAATTACTTGTTTAAATTTCTCGCTGTATTTCCGTGCGTGTAAACTGCTCTCTTGTTCGATTGTATTCTTTCTCTTTTTGAGAACCATTTCACACTTTGCTGGTTATTCTATCAGTGCCTTAATATCGAATGTTTAAAACTCGTGTTAACCTGTGAGGAGCCCCACATCCATCCCCGATCTGACCATTGGCCAATACTAGGCCAGTAAATAAAATGACCCAAAACTGAAGAAGCGATTGGTCCTTAAACTTAATAGTCATTGCCAATGTTATACAAGCTGTATATCACTATTTAAAATATTATCCCCATTAATACTAAAATACCAAGAAAAAACACGATTATTTCATGTTGTGTAGATAGATGTCTGTCAATACATATTCCTATATTCTGGAGGAACGCTTGGTAATAAGGACAGTTCCTTGCTCACCTGGATCGATGCTTCTGCTGCTGCACCTGCTGTGGATTTTGCTGCTAAATAACAGCAGCATTGAAAAGTTGTACAATCACAATGAACATTAAGATAGTAATGAAGAAAAAACCCCAGCCCTTGAACAAGGTTTGGCCCAGATAACCCATCCAGCCAGTTGGCCAGTTCCACAGGGAAAGTTATGTTTGCCATTGCAGTTTTTCAACTGGTGGGTGACCAATCCGTTCTCTTTTCTGAAGTGTTGGTTATGTGTGAGCAACACTTCATTCCACTGAAAGCAGAAGGTCAAATATTAGCTGCAAAAATGGAGACTAGTGTCGTTTAATTCTGTAGCTCAACAGTTCGCATTGTAACCATCTCATGACTCCACTCAATGAGAGCTGCCGCAGTGTCATTGAGAACCTGTTTCAAAACAGACTTAACAGCTTCAACATCAGTTAATATTCTTTCAAACACAAACGGGGGGATCATAATACCAACAAATTGGTGTCTTCTCACAAGGACACTTCGATCTCTCCCAAAATAAGCCGATAAGAATGATACATATATGGGAGTACATTTCGAAGGAAACACAATCCTTTCCACCCAATCGGTAGCTATGGATATTCCTTGTTCCCAAAAATATCCAGTAAGTGCCATTGAGGGTGGGATAAATGGCAGTACAGCAATATAGAAAGTTGTTGAACCAATCATTACTGAATGGATTCAGAAGAAAAACATAGAACATAGAACATAGAACATTACAGCGCAGAACAGGCCCTTCGGCCCACGATGTTGCGCCGACCAGTTAAAAAAAAACAACAACAATGACCCACTAACCTAAACCAATCCCTTTTCGTCCATAAACCTGTCCACAGACCTCTTAAACGCCCCTTAAACGGCTGGTTATATCTACTGAATGTTAACATTTGCTTGTGGCCATGTTCACACCAAACTCTTTATTCATTCTTCTCGGGCAATATTCCTTTTGGTTTTGCTTCTGCTTATTTAAAAATAAAGTTGGGTGTTGGACTGAATGTTGGACTAAAGATGAAGAAGGGGAATGGAATAACTGGAAATGTGAAAATGGCTGAGTCATTGAACAAGTATTTTGTTTCTGTCTCCACAGTGGAATACACAAATAGCATGTGAAAAAAATGATGCCAGGAAGACAGGTGAGGACTGGGAAACAATCATTGACACGAAAGGGGTAATGTCGGGCAAGTTAATCAGGCTAAAGTTAGACAAGTCTCCTGGTGCTGATGGAATACATCACAGGATACTGAAAGAGATGGCGGGAGAAATAGCAAATATACTAGTGGCAATTTACCAAAATTCACTGGACTCTGGGGTGGCTCCCACAGATTAGAAAACAGCAGGTTTGATGCCATTGTTTACAAAAAAAAGATAGACTTGAGGGGGGAGGAGGAGGGGCAGAAGGGATTCACTCGGTTGATTCTAGAGTGAAGAGGGTAGGCTCATGAGGAGAGGCTGAGTAGACTGGGGCTATACTTGCTGCATTTCTGAGGAATGAGAGGAGAACTTACAGAAACATGGAAGTTTATGAAAGGAATGGATAAGATAGAAGTGTTGCAGTTGGTTCCACTGGTGGGTGAAATTATAACTCGGGGGATGGCCTCAAAATAAGGGGAAGCCAATTTAGGACTGAGATGCGGAGGAATTTTTCACACAAAGAGTGGAGAATCTGTGGAATTCTCTGCCCAGTGAAGCAGTTAATGCTGCCTCATTCAATGTTATTAAGGCAAGGATAGATACATTTCTGAACAGTAAAGGGAATAAGGGTTATGGTGAGTGGGCGGGTCAGTCCACCAAAAAGATCAGCCACAATCTGACGGAACAGACTGGAGGGACAAACTGGCCCACTCCTGCTCCAAGGTCTTATCTTCTTGTATTCTTATCTAACCGAGGAAGTGAGTGAGCCCGAGTCATCAACTGACCAGCGAGGGAGGCTGACTGACCAAGATGGCCTGACTGAGTGGCACACTCAGTAATTGAGGGTAAGGGACATACTGAGTGAGGGATGCCGACTGACCGGCCAGCAAATGAGGCGATTGGCTGATGGAGTGGGCCAAGCCGACTGACTGATTGAGTGTGTGAGGCCCACTGACCAACTGAGAGAGTGAGGCTGACTAATTAACACAACAAACAATACTGAGAAACCAACCAAATAACGGAGATGGAATGGCCACCAACCTGAGCGAAGTGAACTGACTAACCCAGCAAGCAAGGCCAACTTACTGACTGAATGAGCAATATCGGCTGACTGAGCGAGTCACGGTGACTCACTGCATGAGCAAGGACGGCTGGATTCACAAGGGAGTCCGACTGACTGATGGAACAAGACTGACTGACTGTGTGACTGAGACTGACTGACCGTCCGACAGATCGAGGCCGACCGACTGACTGATTAAACCAGAATGACCGACCGAGACCGATTGACCACGTGGGAGAGGACAACGAGGGGCCATGGCTTTAAATTAAGGGGGGGTAGTTATAGGACGGATGTCAGGGGTAGGTTCTTTACCCAGAGGGTGGTGAGGGATTGGAATGCCCTGCCTGCTGCAGTTGTAAATGCGCCTAGTTTGGGGGCGTTTAAGAGATCCGTGGATAGGTTTATGGACGAAAAGGGATTGGTTTAGGTTAGAGGGTCATTGTTTTTTAACTGGTCGGCGCAACATTGTGGGCCGAAGGGCCTGTTCTGCGCTGTAATGTTCTATGTTCTAAATGACCAATGGAGCAAACAAGATGGACTGACTGACTGAGTGATTAAGGTGAACTGAGTGGGGAAAGGCTCCGACTGACTGAGTGAGTGTGTGAGTCTGAGTGAATATCGGAGTCAGTAATGCAGAGTGACCATTCGGCCGAGTGAAGCTTACTCGGTGGGACAGCGGCAAAGTGGTTAGTACTGCTGTATTACAGAGCCACGGAGCCGGGTTCGAATCCCAGCTTGTGCCATTGTGTGTGTGAAGTTTACACGTACTCCCCATGTCTGTCTGGGTTTCCTCTGAATACTCCGCTCCCTCCCACATTCTGAGAGACCTGCTGGTTAGATACATTGACCCAAACAGGCACTGGATCTGGCGGCTAGGGGAATTTCATAGTGACTTCATTGCAGTGTTAATGTGGCTTGTGACTGATAAACAGATGAACAAATGACCAAGCAAGTTTGTGAGGCTGAATGACTGACAGACTGAGTGAGGCTGAATGACTGACAGACTGAGTGAGACTGAATGACGGACAGACTGAGTGAGACTGAATGACTGACAGACTGAGTGAGACTGAATGACTGACAGACTGAGTGAGACTGAATGACTGACAGACTGAGTGAGGGTGAATGACGGACAGACTGAGTGAGGGTGAATGACTGACAGACTGAGTGAGACTGAATGACGGACAGACTGAGTGAGACTGAATGACTGACAGACTGAGTGAGACTGAATGACGGACAGACTGAGTGAGGCTGAATGACGGACAGACTGAGTGAGACTGAATGACGGACAGACTGAGTGAGGGTGAATGACTGACAGACTGAGTGAGACTGAATGACGGACAGACTGAGTGAGGGTGAATGACTGACAGACTGAGTGAGACTGAATGACGGACAGACTGAGTGAGACTGAATGACTGACAGACTGAGTGAGACTGAATGACGGACAGACTGAGTGAGGCTGAATGACGGACAGACTGAGTGAGACTGAATGACTGACAGACTGAGTGAGACTGAATGACGGACAGACTGAGTGAGACTGAATGACGGACAGACTGAGTGAGACTGAATGACGGACAGACTGAGTGAGACTGAATGACGGACAGACTGAGTGAGACTGAATGACTGACAGACTGAGTGAGACTGAATGACTGACAGACTGAGTGAGACTGAATGACGGACAGACTGAGTGAGACTGAATGACGGACAGACTGAGTGAGACTGAATGACTGACAGACTGAGTGAGACTGAATGACTGACAGACTGAGTGAGACTGAATGACGGACAGACTGAGTGAGACTGAATGACGGACAGACTGAGTGAGACTGAATGACGGACAGACTGAGTGACACTGAATGACTGACAGACTGAGTGAGACTGAATGACGGACAGACTGAGTGAGACTGAATGACGGACAGACTGAGTGAGACTGAATGACTGACAGACTGAGTGAGACTGAATGACTGACAGACTGAGTGAGACTGAATGACTGACAGACTGAGTGAGACTGAATGACTGACAGACTGAGTGAGACTGAATGACTGACAGACTGAGTGAGACTGAATGACGGACAGACTGAGTGAGACTGAATGACGGACAGACTGAGTGAGGCTGAATGACGGACAGACTGAGTGAGACTGAATGACGGACAGACTGAGTGAGACTGAATGACGGACAGACTGAGTGAGACTGAATGACTGACAGACTGAGTGAGACTGAATGACGGACAGACTGAGTGAGACTGAATGACTGACAGACTGAGTGAGACTGAATGACGGACAGACTGAGTGAGACTGAATGACGGACAGACTGAGTGAGACTGAATGACTGACAGACTGAGTGAGACTGAATGACTGACAGACTGAGTGAGACTGAATGACTGACAGACTGAGTGAGACTGAATGACGGACAGACTGAGTGAGACTGAATGACTGACAGACTGAGTGAGACTGAATGACTGACAGACTGAGTGAGACTGAATGACTGACAGACTGAGTGAGACTGAATGACTGACAGACTGAGTGAGGGTGAATGAGGGACAGACTGAGTGAGACTGAATGACGGACAGACTGAGTGAGACTGAATGACTGACAGACTGAGTGAGACTGAATGACTGACAGACTGAGTGAGACTGAATGACGGACAGACTGAGTGAGACTGAATGACTGACAGACTGAGTGAGACTGAATGACTGACAGACTGAGTGAGACTGAATGACGGACAGACTGAGTGAGACTGAATGACGGACAGACTGAGTGAGACTGAATGACGGACAGACTGAGTGAGACTGAATGACTGACAGACTGAGTGAGACTGAATGACTGACAGACTGAGTGAGACTGAATGACGGACAGACTGAGTGAGACTGAATGACGGACAGACTGAGTGAGACTGAATGACGGACAGACTGAGTGAGACTGAATGACTGACAGACTGAGTGAGACTGAATGACGGACAGACTGAGTGAGACTGAATGACTGACAGACTGAGTGAGGCTGAATGACGGACAGACTGAGTGAGGGTGAATGACGGACAGACTGAGTGAGGCTGAATGACGGACAGACTGAGTGAGACTGAATGACTGACAGACTGAGTGAGACTGAATGACGGACAGACTGAGTGAGACTGAATGACTGACAGACTGAGTGAGACTGAATGACGGACAGACTGAGTGAGGGTGAATGACGGACAGACTGAGTGAGACTGAATGACGGACAGACTGAGTGAGACTGAATGACGGACAGACTGAGTGAGACTGAATGACTGACAGACTGAGTGAGACTGAATGACTGACAGACTGAGTGAGACTGAATGACGGACAGACTGAGTGAGACTGAATGACGGACAGACTGAGTGAGACTGAATGACTGACAGACTGAGTGAGACTGAATGACGGACAGACTGAGTGAGACTGAATGACTGACAGACTGAGTGAGACTGAATGACGGACAGACTGAGTGAGACTGAATGACTGACAGACTGAGTGAGACTGAATGACGGACAGACTGAGTGAGACTGAATGACTGACAGACTGAGTGAGGGTGAATGACGGACAGACTGAGTGAGACTGAATGACGGACAGACTGAGTGAGACTGAATGACTGACAGACTGAGTGAGACTGAATGACGGACAGACTGAGTGAGACTGAATGACGGACAGACTGATTGAGACTGAATGACGGACAGACTGAGTGAGACTGAATGACTGACAGACTGAGTGAGACTGAATGACTGACAGACTGAGTGAGACTGAATGACGGACAGACTGAGTGAGACTGAATGACGGACAGACTGAGTGAGACTGAATGACTGACAGACTGAGTGAGACTGAATGACGGACAGACTGAGTGAGACTGAATGACTGACAGACTGAGTGAGACTGAATGACTGACAGACTGAGTGAGACTGAATGACGGACAGACTGAGTGAGGGTGAATGAGGGACAGACTGAGTGAGACTGAATGACTGACAGACTGAGTGAGACTGAATGACGGACAGACTGAGTGAGACTGAATGACGGACAGACTGAGTGAGACTGAATGACTGACAGACTGAGTGAGACTGAATGACGGACAGACTGAGTGAGACTGAATGACGGACAGACTGAGTGAGACTGAATGACGGACAGACTGAGTGAGACTGAATGACTGACAGACTGAGTGAGACTGAATGACGGACAGACTGAGTGAGACTGAATGACGGACAGACTGAGTGAGGCTGATAAATGTATCAAGTGTGCGGGGCTGACTGACTGACTGAGGAAGCCAGGTCGACTGACCGACTGATTGAGTCAGACAGGCAGGCAGAAAGAGAAATGCAGACTGACCGAGTGAGTGAGACTGACTGACTGAGGATGCCAGGCCCACTGTCCGACTGAGTGAGTCAGACAGAATCACCAAGCGAATGAGGCCGCTTCTCCCCGGCAGGAATATGAGAACAACTGAAATAAAAATGCAACGTGCACCATTATCTAGCACAATATCAAAATAAACACTCACATGGACCGCAGGCATTAATATCAAACCCAATAAAGCAATTCATTGCTCGAAAATGCTCATGGATCTTATTAACTATGCAGAGTGTAACAATGAACTGAAAGTTTATTCAACTGTGTGTGCTTAGGAAGTTCTGTGTATCCTGGTAACTAACACTTCGTTTTGCCACTTAGAATTGCGTATTTTCACCTGTATATTGACTATCAGGCTGGTTTTAAATTCACTGCAACGAAAGAAAAATATCGCGGTGTTACCGGGTGGAATGTAAAATGATAATCTAAGGCAACAGCTGATACACTGTCCAATGTTACAATTAATTGTGAATTGATCATAGAATTCGCTGTCACAGGAATACACCGACTAACAGAATCTTATACCCGGAAGGGTGACATCACTCTCCATCAATTCCAGCCTCCTGAGTTATGGAGACATGCACCAGTGGATTTCTGATTCTGGACCCTAGGCTCACAGGAAATCTATAACCATTATGTTGTTGTTATTGTCGTCTTGCTGTGTACCACTTCATTACACTTATTCATCACTGTTAGTATCAATGTAAAATAAAAGCAGCAGGGAGTCCTCATAACTCTTGCTGCGTTAACTGAATATGAATAAAAACAAAGCCTCTTATGTTTCCTGGTCTCAATTTTACTGCGAGAATTTCCATGGAGAATTCAGTCACTGCAAACTGACGGGTTGTGGAAAACACACGAGCACATATGGAGGGATAACTAAGAAATCAAAATCCCCTTTCTTTAATGGTCTCTTTTTGGTGGGACTTTGGGGGGGTGGGGAGTCGGTGGGGTAGATTGAGAATCAAAACTGTTTACATTAAACCCACTCTCTGTCCCTCACACTTGGCACACAGCTCACCGGTTATCAATTGTAATCTGCAATCTGATTAACACTTGAATTTGTTGTCACAATAAAACAAACAATTGCATCCTTTATAGTTTGCAGCTGTTAAATGTGAGGCTGCCATATCCCTCAGGGGAAACTGGTCACAGCAGGTTTACAACCGATATAAAATAATGAATCATCTAAAATCACAATAAATACATTTCAGAGCAATTATCATGTTATATATTAAAGGTCAGAGGTTAAGAAAAAAGTAAAACATATAGCAATTAAAACACTTTAAAGCAATGTTGGAATTTGAGGAGGTAAAGGTTACAATGGTGAAGAGGAAAACATTGGAATCAATTTTGGTGTCACTCAACATGCTTACCTCATCCAGATATGCACTTTGCTGCGCTGTCAGCTTTTCAGCCATCATGAGTCAGTGGATTTGATGTTATATTTACCGCCAAACCTGGATTTACTCAAAATGCTGATCTCTGCGAGACATGCACGTTGCCGCATTATCAGAGTTTTGGCTGTAAACTGTCAATAGCATTGAGAGAATCTTTGGAAACAAATGAGGAGGGTGTAAAATGATGAACTTGGTGAAAGATTTTCTTTTGGAAAGTGAAAACTTTTCACTCATTACTGAAATGCCAAATTTTTGGTGATATCTTTGTGAAAATCGTCAGAAACAGTTCTGGATTTGCGCAAAATGCTTTTCTCATCAGGTTATGAAACTTGGCGTAAGATCTGACTTTTGGCAACAGAGACTGACTGGCATTCAGCAACTCTTTGGATATCTATGTTGTTCTATCGACAATTCTTCGCGCAGTCAGAGAATGAGTGCAATATCAGATTGTGAGCATGAACAGCTCATTTGGTTTGAGGAAAAGTGCATATCCTGAAGAGATCAGCATTTTGAGTAAATCCAGGTTTGGCGGTAAATATAACATCAAATCCACTGACTCATGAAGGCTGAAAAGCTGACAGCACAGCAAAGCCCATATCTGGATGAGGTAAGCATGTTGAGTGACACCAAAATTGATTCCAATGTTTTCCTCGTTGCCATTGCATCCTTAAACTCCTCAAATTCTAACATAGCGGCAAAGTGCATATCTCAGTGAGATAAGCATTTTAGTAATTTCACATATGATTCCAATTATTTCCTCAACCCAAATGAGCTGTTCCCTCTCACAATCTGATATTGCACTCATTCTCTGACTGCGCGAAGAATTGTGGGTAGAAGAACATAGATTTCCAAAGAGTTGCTGAATGCCAGTGTGTCTCTGCTGCCAAAAGCCAGATCTTTCGCCAAGTTCCATAAATAGATGAGTAAAGCATTTTGATCAAATCCAGGACTGTTTCTGACGATTTCCTCCAAGATATCTCCAAAAATTTGATATTTCAGTAAAGAGTGAAAAGTTTTCAGTTTCCAAAAGAAAATCTTTCACCAAGTTCATCATTTCACTCCCTCCTCATTTGTCTCCAAAGATTCTCTCAATGCTATTGACACTTTACAGCCAAAACTTTGATAATGCGGCAAAGTGCATATCCCTAAGAGATCAGTATTTTGAGTAAATCCAGGTTTGGCGGTAAATATAACATCAAATCCAGTGACTCATGATGGCTGAAAAGCTGACAGCGCAGCAAAGTGCATGTCTGGATGAGGTAAGCATGTTGACTGACAACAAAATTGATTCCAATGTTTTCCTCTATGCCGTTGTAACCTTAACCTCCACAAATTCCAACATTGCGGCAAGATGCATACCTCAGTGAGATAAGCATGTTATTAATTTCACATGTGATTCCAATTGTTTCCTCAAACCAAATGAGCTGTACCCGCTCACAGCCTGATATTGCACTCATTCTCTGACTGCGCGAAGAATTGTCGATAGAACAACATAGATATCCAAAGAGTTGCTGAATGCCAGTCAGTCTCTGTTGCCAAAAGTCAGATCTTACGCCAAGTTTCCTAACCTGATGAGAAAAGCATTTTGAGCAAATCCAGAACTCTATCTGACGATTTCCACAAAGATATCTCCAAAAATTTGATATTTCAATAAAGAGTAAAAAGTTTTCACTTTCCAAAAGAAAATCTTTCACCAAGTTCAACATTTTACTCCCTCCTCATTTGTTTCCAAAGAATCTCTCAATGCTATTGACACTTTACAGCAAAACTCTGAGAATTGTGGGTAGAACAACATAGACTTCCAAAGTGTTGCTGAATGCCAGTGAGTCTCTGCTGCCAAAAGCCAGATCTTTCACCAAGTTTCATAAATAGATGAGTAAAGCATTTTGATCAAATCCAGGACTGTTTCTGACGATTTCCTCCAAGATATCTCCAAAAATTTGATATTTCAGTAAAGAGTGAAAAGTTTTCAGTTTCCAAAAGAAAATCTTTCACCAAGTTCATCATTTCACTCCCTCCTCATTTGTCGCCAAAGATTCTCTCAATGGAATTGACAATTTACAGCCAAAACTTTGATAATGCGGCAAAGTGCATATCCCGAAGAGATCAGCATTTTGAGTAAATCCAGGTTTGGCGGTAAATATAACATCAAATCCACTGACTCATGTAGTCTGAAAAGCTGACAGCGCAGCAAAGTCCATATCTGGATGAGGTAAGCATGTTGAGTGACACCAAAATTGATTCCAATGTTTTCCTCGTTGCCATTGTAACCTTAACCTCCACAAATTCTAACTTAACGGCAAAGTGCATATCTCAGTGAGATAAGCATTTTAGTAATTTCACATATGATTCCAATTATTTCCTCAACCCAAATGAGCTGTTCCCTCTCTCAATCTGATATTGCACTCATTCTCTGACTGCGCGAAGAATTGTGGATAGAACATCATTGATATCCAAAGAGTTGCTGAATGCCAGTCAGTCTCTGTTGCCAAAAGTCAGATCATACGCCAAGTTTCATAACCTGATGAGAAAAGCATTTTGAGCAAATCCAGGATTGTTTCTGACGATTTCCACAAAGATATCTCCAAAAATTTGATATTTCAGTAAAGAGTGAAAAGTTTTCACTTTCCACAAGACAATCTTTCACCAAGTTCATCATTTAACTCCCTCCTCATTTGTCTCCAAAGATTCTCACAATGCTATTGACAATTTACAGCCAAAACTCTGATAATGCGGCAAAGTGCATATCTCGAAGAGATCAGTATTTTGAGTAAATCCAGGTTTGGCGGTAAATATAACATCAAATCCACTGACTCATGTAGGCTGAAAAGCTGACAGCGCAGCAAAGTGCATATCTGGATGAGGTAAGCATGTTGAGTGACACCAAAATTGATTCCAATGTTTTCCTCTTCACCATTGTATCCTTAAACTCCTCAAATTCTAATATAGCGGCAAAGTGCATATCTCAGTGAGATAAGCATTTTAGTAACTTCACATATGATTCCAATTATTTCCTCAACCCAAATGAGCTGTTCCCGCTCACAATCTGATATAGCACTCATTCTCTGACTGCGCGAAGAATTGTGGGTAGAAGAACATAGATTTCCAAAGAGTTCCTGAATGCCAGTCAGTCTCTGTTGCCAAAAGTTGGATCTTACGCCAAGTTTCATAACCTGATAAGAAAAGCATTTTGAGCAAATCCAGAACTGTTTCTGACGATTTTCACAAAGATATCTCCAAAAATTTGGCATTTCAGTAATGAGTGAAAAGTTTTCACTTTCCAAAAAAAACTTTCACCAAGTTCATCATTTTACACCCTCCTCATTTGTTTCCAAAGATTCTCTCAAGTCTATTGACACTTTATAGCCAAAACTCTGATAATGCGGCAACGTGCAAATCTCAAAGAGATCAGCATTTTGAGTAAATCCAGGTTTGGCGGTAAATATAACATCAAATCCACTGACTCATGTAGGCTGAAAAGCTGACAGCGCAGCAAAGTGCATATCTGGATGAGGTAAGCATGTTGAGTGACACCAAAATTGATTCCAATGTTTTCCTCGTTGCCATTGCATCCTTAAACTCCCCAAATTCTGACATAGCGGCAAAGGGAGGTGATGTGGTCGGCGCAACTTGTGGGCCGAAGGGCCTGTTTGTGCTGTAGTGTTCTATGTTCTATGTTCTATGTTCTAAAGTGCATATCTCAGTGAGATAAGCATTTTAGTAAATTCACATATGATTCCAATTGTTTTCTCAACCCAAATGAGCTGTTCCCGCTCACAATCTGTTTTTGCACTCATTCTCTGACTGCGCGAAGAATTGTCGATAGAACAACATAGATTTCCAAAGAGTTGCTGAATGCCAGTCAGTCTCTGTTGCCAAAAGTCAGATCTTTCGCCAAGTTTCATAACCTGATGAGAAAAGCATTTTGAGCAAATCCAGAACTGTTTCTGACGATTTCCACAATGACATCTCCAAAAATTTGATATTTCAGTAAAGAGTGAAAAGTTTTCACTTTCCAAAAGAAAATCTTTCACCAAGTTCATAATTTTACTCCCTCCTCATTTGTTTCCAAAGATTCTCTCAAGACTTTACAGCCAAAACTCTGATAATGCGGCAAAGTGCATATCTCGAAGACATCAGCATTTTCAGTAAATCCAGGTTTGGCGGTAAATATAACATCAAATCCACTGACTCATGTAGGCTGAAAAGCTGGCAGAACAGCAAAGTGCCTATCTGGATGAGGTAAACATGTTGAGTGACATCAAAATTGATTCCAATGTTTTCCTCTACACCATTGTAAACTTAACCTCCACAAATTCTAACATAGTGGCAAAGTGCATATCTCAGTGAGATAAGCATTTTAGTAATTTCTGATATGATTCCAATTATTTCCTCAAACCAAATGAGCTGTTCCCGCTCACAATCTGACATTGCACTCATTCTCTGACTGCGCGAAGAATTATGGGTAGAACAACATAGATTTCCAAAGAGTTCCTGAATGCCAGTCAGTTTCTGTTGCCAAAAGTCAGATCTTACGCCAAGTTTCATAACCTGATGAGAAAAGCATTTTGAGCAAATCCAGAACTGTTTCTGACGATTTTCACAAAGATATCTCCAAAAATTTGATATTTCAGTAATGAGTGAAAAGTTTTCACTTTCCAAAAGAAAATCTTTCACCAAGTTCATCATTTCACTCCCTCCTCATTTGTGTCCAAAGATTCTCTCAATGCTATTGACACTTTACAGCCAAAACTCTGATAATGCGGCAAAATGCATATCTCGAAGAGATCAGCATTTTGAGTAAATCCAGGTTTGGCGGTAAATATAACATCAAATCCATTGACTCATGAAGGCTGAAAAGCTGACAGAGCAGCTTAGTGCATATCTGGATGAGGTAAGCATGTTGAGTAACACCAGAATTGTTTCCAATGTTTTCCTCTCCCATTGTAACGTGAATCTCCACAAATTCTAACTTTGCGGCAAAGTGCATATCTCGGTGAGATAAGCATTTTAGTCATCCCACATTTGATTCCAATTATTTCCTCAAACCAAATGAGCTGTTCCCGCTCACAATCTGATATTGCACTCATCCTCTAACTGCGCGAAGAATTGTCGATAGAACAACATAGATATCCAAAGAGTTGCTGAAAGCCAGTCAGTCTCTGTTGCCAAAAGTCAGATCTTTCACCAAGTTTCATAAATAGATGAGTAAAGCATTTTGAGCAAATCCAGAACTGTTCCTGACGATTTCCACAAAGATATCTCCAAAAATTTGATATTTCAGTAAAGAGTGAAAAGTTTACACTTTCCAAAAGAAAATCTTTCACCAAGTCCATCATTTCACTCCCTCCTCATTTTTTTCCAAAGATTCTCTCAATGCTATTGACACTTTACAGCCAAAACTCTGATAAAGCGGCAAAGTGCATATCCCGAAGAGATCAGCATTTTGAGTAAATCCAGGTTTGGCGGTAAACAAAACATTAAATCCACTGACTGATGTATGCTGAAAAGCTGACAGCACAGCAAAGTGCATATCTGGATGAGGAAAACATGTTGAGTGACACCAAAATTGATTGCAATGTTTTCCTCTTCACCATTGTATCCTTAACCTCCACAAATACTGACTAACGGCAAAGTGCATATCTCAGTGAGATAAGCATTTTAGTAATTTCACATATGATTCCAATTATTTCCTCAACCCAAATGAGCTGTTCCCTCTCACAATCTGATATTGCACTCATTCTCTGACTGCGCGAAGAATTGTGGGTAGAACAACATAGATTTCCAAAGAGTTGCTGAATGCCAGTGAGTCTCTGCTGCCAAAAGCCAGATCTTTCACCAAGTGAAAATGCAGATGTATGGGATTGGTGGTAATTTAGGTACTTGGATCAGGAATTGGTTAGCAGATAGGAGACAGAGGGTGGTGGTTGATGGTAATTATTCATCATGGAGTTCGGTTACGAGTGGTGTGCCTCAGGGATCTGTTTTGGGGCCACTGCTGTTCGTAATCTTTATTAATGATCTGGATGAGGGTATAGTTGGGTGGATTAGTAAGTTTGCTGATGACACCAAAGTCGGAGGTGTGGTAGATTGTGAGGAAGGGTGTCGAAGTTTGCAGGGTGACTTGGACAGGTTGCAGAGCTGGGCCGCGAGGTGGCGGATGGAGTTTAATGCGGAGAAGTGTGAGGTAATCCATTTCGGTAGGAATAACAGATGTGTTGAGTATAGGGCTAACGGGAGGACTTTGAATAGAGTGGAGGAGCAGAGGGATCTAGGTGTATGTGTACATAGATCCCTGAAAGTTGGGAATCAAGTAGATAAGGTTGTTAAGAAGGCGTACGGTGTCTTGGCGTTTATTGGTAGGGGGATTGAATTTAGGAGTCGCAGCGTCATGTTGCAACTGTACACAACTCTGGTGCGGCCGCACTTGGAGTACTGTGTGCAGTTCTGGTCCCCACATTACAGGAAGGATGTGGAGGCTTTGGAGAGGGTGCAGAGGAGGTTTACCAGGATGTTGCCTGGTATGCAGGGGAGGTCCTATGAGGAGAGACTGAGGGATTTGGGGTTGTTTTCACTGGAAAGAAGGCGGCTAAGAGGGGATCTTATAGAAACATATAAGATGATTAGAGGTTTAGATAGGGTGGATGGTGATAGCCTGTTTCCTCGGATGGAGAAATCTAGCACGAGGGGGCATGGCTTTAAATTAAGGGGGGGTAGTTATAGGACGGATGTCAGGGGCAGGTTCTTTACCCAGAGGGTGGTGAGGGACTGGAATGCCCTGCCTGCTGCAGTTGTAAATGCGCCTAGTTTGGGGGCGTTTAAGAGATTGGTGGATAGGTTTATGGACGAAAAAGGAGTGGTTTAGATTAGTGGGTCAATGTTTTTTTTTTAAAAATAAGACTGGTCGGCGCAACATTGTGGGCCGAAGGGCCTGTTCCGCGCTGTAATGTTCTATGTTCTATGTTCTATGTTCTAAGTTTCATAAATAGATGAGTAAAGCATTTTGATCAAATCCAGGACTGTTTCTGACGATTTCCTCCAAGATATCTCCAAGAATTTGATATTTCAGTAAAGAGTGAAAAGTTTTCAGTTTCCAAAAGAAAATCTTTCACCAAGTTCATCATTTAACTCCCTCCTCATTTGTCTCCAAAGATTCTCACAATGCTATTGACAATTTACAGCCAAAACTCTGATAATGCGGCAAAGTGCATATCTCGAAGAGATCAGTATTTTGAGTAAATCCAGGTTTGGCGGTAAATATAACATCAAATCCACTGACTCATGTAGGCTGAAAAGCTGACAGCGCAGCAAAGTGCATATCTGGATGAGGTAAGCATGTTGAGTGACACCAAAATTGATTCCAATGTTTTCCTCTTCACCATTGTATCCTTAAACTCCTCAAATTCTAATATAGCGGCAAAGTGCATATCTCAGTGAGATAAGCATTTTAGTAACTTCACATATGATTCCAATTATTTCCTCAACCCAAATGAGCTGTTCCCGCTCACAATCTGATATAGCACTCATTCTCTGACTGCGCGAAGAATTGTGGGTAGAAGAACATAGATTTCCAAAGAGTTCCTGAATGCCAGTCAGTCTCTGTTGCCAAAAGTTGGATCTTACGCCAAGTTTCATAACCTGATAAGAAAAGCATTTTGAGCAAATCCAGAACTGTTTCTGACGATTTTCACAAAGATATCTCCAAAAATTTGGCATTTCAGTAATGAGTGAAAAGTTTTCACTTTCCAAAAAAAACTTTCACCAAGTTCATCATTTTACACCCTCCTCATTTGTTTCCAAAGATTCTCTCAAGTCTATTGACACTTTATAGCCAAAACTCTGATAATGCGGCAACGTGCAAATCTCAAAGAGATCAGCATTTTGAGTAAATCCAGGTTTGGCGGTAAATATAACATCAAATCCACTGACTCATGTAGGCTGAAAAGCTGACAGCGCAGCAAAGTGCATATCTGGATGAGGTAAGCATGTTGAGTGACACCAAAATTGATTCCAATGTTTTCCTCGTTGCCATTGCATCCTTAAACTCCCCAAATTCTGACATAGCGGCAAAGGGAGGTGATGTGGTCGGCGCAACTTGTGGGCCGAAGGGCCTGTTTGTGCTGTAGTGTTCTATGTTCTATGTTCTATGTTCTAAAGTGCATATCTCAGTGAGATAAGCATTTTAGTAAATTCACATATGATTCCAATTGTTTTCTCAACCCAAATGAGCTGTTCCCGCTCACAATCTGTTTTTGCACTCATTCTCTGACTGCGCGAAGAATTGTCGATAGAACAACATAGATTTCCAAAGAGTTGCTGAATGCCAGTCAGTCTCTGTTGCCAAAAGTCAGATCTTTCGCCAAGTTTCATAACCTGATGAGAAAAGCATTTTGAGCAAATCCAGAACTGTTTCTGACGATTTCCACAATGACATCTCCAAAAATTTGATATTTCAGTAAAGAGTGAAAAGTTTTCACTTTCCAAAAGAAAATCTTTCACCAAGTTCATAATTTTACTCCCTCCTCATTTGTTTCCAAAGATTCTCTCAAGACTTTACAGCCAAAACTCTGATAATGCGGCAAAGTGCATATCTCGAAGACATCAGCATTTTCAGTAAATCCAGGTTTGGCGGTAAATATAACATCAAATCCACTGACTCATGTAGGCTGAAAAGCTGGCAGAACAGCAAAGTGCCTATCTGGATGAGGTAAACATGTTGAGTGACATCAAAATTGATTCCAATGTTTTCCTCTACACCATTGTAAACTTAACCTCCACAAATTCTAACATAGTGGCAAAGTGCATATCTCAGTGAGATAAGCATTTTAGTAATTTCTGATATGATTCCAATTATTTCCTCAAACCAAATGAGCTGTTCCCGCTCACAATCTGACATTGCACTCATTCTCTGACTGCGCGAAGAATTATGGGTAGAACAACATAGATTTCCAAAGAGTTCCTGAATGCCAGTCAGTTTCTGTTGCCAAAAGTCAGATCTTACGCCAAGTTTCATAACCTGATGAGAAAAGCATTTTGAGCAAATCCAGAACTGTTTCTGACGATTTTCACAAAGATATCTCCAAAAATTTGATATTTCAGTAATGAGTGAAAAGTTTTCACTTTCCAAAAGAAAATCTTTCACCAAGTTCATCATTTCACTCACTCCTCATTTGTGTCCAAAGATTCTCTCAATGCTATTGACACTTTACAGCCAAAACTCTGATAATGCGGCAAAATGCATATCTCGAAGAGATCAGCATTTTGAGTAAATCCAGGTTTGGCGGTAAATATAACATCAAATCCATTGACTCATGAAGGCTGAAAAGCTGACAGAGCAGCTTAGTGCATATCTGGATGAGGTAAGCATGTTGAGTAACACCAGAATTGTTTCCAATGTTTTCCTCTCCCATTGTAACGTGAATCTCCACAAATTCTAACTTTGCGGCAAAGTGCATATCTCGGTGAGATAAGCATTTTAGTCATCCCACATTTGATTCCAATTATTTCCTCAAACCAAATGAGCTGTTCCCGCTCACAATCTGATATTGCACTCATCCTCTAACTGCGCGAAGAATTGTCGATAGAACAACATAGATATCCAAAGAGTTGCTGAAAGCCAGTCAGTCTCTGTTGCCAAAAGTCAGATCTTTCACCAAGTTTCATAAATAGATGAGTAAAGCATTTTGAGCAAATCCAGAACTGTTCCTGACGATTTCCACAAAGATATCTCCAAAAATTTGATATTTCAGTACAGAGTGAAAAGTTTACACTTTCCAAAAGAAAATCTTTCACCAAGTCCATCATTTCACTCCCTCCTCATTTGTTTCCAAAGATTCTCTCAAGTCTATTGACACTTTACAGCAAAACTCTGATAATGCGGCAAAGTGCATATCCCGAAGAGATCAGTATTTTGAGTAAATCCAGGTTTGGCGGTAAATATAACATCAAATCCTCTGACTCATGAAGGCTGAAACGCTGACAGCGCAGCAAAGTGCATATCTGGATGAGGTAAGCATGTTGAGTGAGACCAAAATTGAATCCAATGTTTTCCTCTTCACCATTGTATCCTTAACCTCCACAAATTCTGACATAGCGGCAAAGTGCATATCACAGTGAGATAAGCATTTCAGTAATTTCACATCTGATTCCAATTATTTCCTCAAACCAAATGAGCTGTTCCCGCTCACAATCTGATATTGCACTCATTCTCTGACTGCGCGAAGAATTGTGGGTAGAACAACATAGATTTCCAAAGAGTTGCTGAATGCCAGAGAGTCTCTGTTGCCAAAAGTCAGATCTTACGCCAAGTTTCATAACCTGATGAGAAAAGCATTTTGAGCAAATCCAGAATTGTTTCTGACGATTTCCACCAAGATATCTCCAAAAATTTGATTTTTCAGTATAGAGTGAAAAGTTTTCACTTTCCAAAAGAAAATCTTTCAACAAGTTCATCATTTCAGTCCTTCCTCATTTGTTTCCAAACTTTCTCTCAATGCTTTTGACACTTTAAAGCCAAAACTCTGATATTACGGCAAAATGCATATCTCGAAGAGATCAGCATTTTGAGTAAATCAAGAGATCCGTCATTTTGGCAGAACCAACGGGATGAACGAGTACACTATCAAGGGCAGAAGTCTGAGTAGTGTTGAAGAGCAGAAGGATCTAGGGGTCCGGGTCCTCAGGACTCTTAAATCGGCCTCGCAGGTGGAGGAGGTGGTCAAGAAGGCGTATGGTGTACTGGCCTTCATTAATCGAGGGATTGAGTTTAGGAGTCGGGAGGTAATGCTGCAACTTTATAAGACCCTTGTCAGGCCTCATTCGGAGTACTGTGCGCAGTTCTGGTTGCCTCACTATAGGAAAGATGTAGAAGCTATTGAGAGGGTACAGAGGAGATTTACAAGGATGTTGCCTGGACTGGGAGGCATGCCTTATGAAGTTAGGTTGAGGGAGCTGGGACTCTTTTCCCTGGAGAGACGAAGGTTGAGAGGCGACCTGATAGAAGTTTACAAAATGTCGAGAGGAATAGATAGGGTGGACTCTCAGAGGCTATTTCCCCAGGTTGAAATGGTTGCTACGAGAGGACACAGATTTAAGGTGCAAGGAGGGAAGTTCAGAAGTGATGTTAGGGGTAAGTTTTTCACTCAGGGTGGTGAGTGGATGGAATCGGCTGCAGTCAGTGGTGGTGGAGGCGAACTCGCTGGGGTCTTTTAAAAGACTTCTGGATGAGTATATGGGGTTTAATGAGATTGAGGGTTATAGATAGGTCTGTCGGTTGGTAGGTGTTGATGTGATCGGTGCAACTCGTGGGCCGAAGGGCCTGTTTGTGCTGTAGTGTTCTATGTTCTAAATCCAGGTTTGGCGGTAAATATAACATCAAATCCACTGACTCATGTAGGCTGAAAAGCTGACAGAGCAGCAAAGTGCATATCTGGATGAGGTAAGCATGTTGAGTAACACCAGAATTGTTTCCAATGTTATCCTCTCCCATTATAACGTGAAACTCCACAAATTCTAACTTTGCGCAAAGTGCATATCTCAGTGAGATAAGCATTTCAGTCATCCCACATTTGATTCCAATTATTTCCTCAAACCAAATGAGCTGTTCCCGCTCACAATCTGATATTGCACTCATTCACTGACTGTGTGAAGAATTGTGGGTAGAACAACATAGATTTCCAAAGAGTTGCTGAATGCCAGTGAGTCTCTGTTGCCAAAAGTCAGATCTTTCGCCAAGTTTCATAACTAGATGAGAAAAGCATTTTGAGCGAATGCAGAACTGTTTCTGACGATTTCCACAAGCATATCTCCGAAATTTCATGTTTCAGTGTAAAGTGAATACATTTCAGTTTCACTTCATCATATCACTCCTTCCTCATCTGTTTCCAAAGATTCTCTCAACGCCATTGACACTTGACTGCGTAAACTCTGTGATTGCGGCTAATTGCATATCTCGAAGAGATCAGCATTTTGAGTAAATCCAGGTTTGGCGGTAAGTATAACATCAAATCCACTGACTCATGTTGGCTGAAAAGCTGACGTTGCAGCAACGTGCATATCTGGATGAGGTAAGCATGTTGAGTAACACCAAAATTGATTCCAATGTTTTCCTCAATACCATTTCAACCTTAAACGCCACAAATTTTAACATAGCGGCAAAGTGCATATCTCGGTGAGATAAGCATTTTAGCAAACCCACATTTGATTCCAATAATTTCCTCAATGCCAATGAAGTATTCCTGCCGAAAATCTGATATTACACTCAGTGTATGACTGCGCGAAGAATTCTGGGTAGATCAACATAGATTTCCAAAGGGTCGCTGAATGCCAGTCAGTCTCTGTTGCCAAAAGTCAGATCCCTCGCGAAGTTCCATAACTGAATGAGAAAACATTTTGAGCTGATCAGAATTGTTTCCGACGATTTCCACAATGTTATCTCCAAAAATTTGATATTTCAGTAAAGAGTGAAAAGTTTTCAGTTTCTAAAAGAAAATCTTTCACCAAGTTCATCATTTCACTCCCTCCTCATTTGTTTCCAAAGATTCTCTCAATGCTATTGACACTTTACAGCCAAAACTCTGATATTGCGGCAAAGTGCATATCTCGAGGAGAAACCCTGTACACACCTGGCAGGATCCTGATACGCTGCGAAACCCTGTACACACCTGGCAGGATCCTGATACACTGTGAAACCCTGTACACACCCGGCAGGATCCTGATACACTGTGAAACCCTGTACACACCTGGCAGGATCCTGATACACTGTGAAACCCTGTACACACCTGGCAGGATCCTGATACACTGAAACCCTGTACACACCCGGCAGGATCCTGATACACTGTGAAACCCTGTGCACACCTGGCAGGATCCCGATACACTGTGAAACCCTGTACACACCTGGCAGGATCCTGATACACTGTGAAACCCTGTACACACCTGGCAGGATCCTGATACACTGTGAAACCCTGTACACACCTGGCAGGATCCTGATACACTGTGAAACCCTGTACACACCTGGCAGGATCCTGATACACTGTGAACCCCTGTACACAGCCGGCAGAATGCTGATACACAGCCTGGCTGGATCCTGGAGTGCTGTGCGCACTCTCAGGTTGCTGAGATGGAGGTGCATTTTCATACGGACGCATGTGGCATACAATTTTCTCCCTCCGACTGTGCACAACATCACAAATAAAAATAGTAAAATTCTGCTTTGATAGCATTCAGCCGCTGAGCAATCTGTGCCCCAACTCCTAACAATATCCAGAACTCAGCTGGGGAAACATCACTGAAGAATTCAAACATTGAACGACTGGAATCTCCATTGTTGTGCAATCAGGATCACGTGGGGATTTGTACTGTCTACAATACACGGCAGCTTGGGTAGTATTCACAATTAGAGAGAAAATATGTGTGCAGTTCTGGTCCCCGCATTACAAGAAGGATGTGGAGGCGTTGGAGAGGGTGCAGAGGAGGTTTACTAGGATGTTGCCTGGTATGGTGGGGAGGTCCTATGAGGAGAGACTGAGGGATCTAGGGTTGTTTTCGTTGGGAAGAAGGCGGCTAAGAGGGGATCTTATTGAAACATATAAGATGATTAGAGGTTTAGATAGGGTGGATAGTGATAGCCTTTTTCCTCGGATGGAGAAAGCTAGCACGAGGGGGCATGACTTTAAATTAAGGGGGGGTAGCTACAGGACGGATGTCAGGGGTAGGTTCTTTACCCAGCGGGTGGTGAGGGATTGGAATGCCCTGCCTGCTGCAGTTGTAGATGCGTCTAGTTTGGGGGCGTTTAAGAGATCTCTGGATAGGTTTATGGACGAAAAGGGATTGGTATAGGCTAGTGGGTCATTGTTTTTGTAACTGGTCGGCGCAACATCGTGGGCCGAAGGGCCTGTTCTGCGCTGTAATGTTCTATGTTCTATGTTCTATGTTCTAATATTACCGGAATAGAGATCTGTATTCAAATACAGATAGAATCAAGTAAGGATATGAACATTTTCTTAGCTTTTGTTCACTTTCAAATAAGATTCCCATTAACTTTTTAATGAATTAAATCTGTTTTCAGTATAGTGGTTTTGAGAAGTTACTTATTAACGCTAATAACAAAAAAACACATTTTCTCTCTGTTCTGATTGAAGATCTCCAACAGAAACACAAGGAGACACTCCGGGTACAAACTGAAACTCTGAGAGTGAACACTATCCTCATAAAGGAGAAGGTTAAGATTTTCCAGCTGGCTGATCGGTACGCTGAGCTAACGGTTATTTCCAATGTTCGAGATCGGACACTTGTTGAACATGAACTGCTGGCAAGAGGCCGAGACCATGAAGAATGGAGAGTGAAACATCTCCGGAGAGAACTGGAAAAAATCCGAACTGATCAATTGTTCCAGAGCAGCTTTTCCCAGAGAAAATCCAAATCTGGGAATTCAGCAGCAGTGAGCGGAGTCCCGGGAATTGGAAAAACAACAATGGTACAAAAGATTGTTTATGACTGGGCCACTGGGAAAATATACCCACACTTTCAATTTGTCTTCAGTTTTAAATTCCGGGATTTGAACACTATTAACGGGAGAATAACCCTGAGGAATCTGATACTGTTTTTCTACTGTTTTTGTGAGAGGGCATGGGATCCAAGGGCCTTTGGCCTTGTGGATCAAGAACTGGCTTGCCTGCAGAAGGCAGAGAGTGGTTGTGGATGGGTCTTTTTCTGAATGGAGGTCAGTCACCAGTGGAGTGCCCCAGGGATCTGTTCTAGGACCCTTGCTGTTTGTCATTTTCATAAATGACCTGGATGAGGAAGTGGAGGGATGGGTAAGTAAGTTTGCTGATGACACGAAGGTCGGTGGTGTTGTGGATGGTCTGGAAGGATGGCAAAAGTTGCAGCAGGACATAAATAGGATGCAGGACTGGGCGGAGAAGTGGCAGATGGACTTCAACGCGGATAAAAGCGTGGTCGTCCATTTTGGCAGAACCAACGGGATGAACGAGTACACTATCAAGGGCAGGAGTCTTGGTAGTGTTGAAGAACAGAACGATCTTGGGGTCCGGGTCCACAGGACTCTTAAATCGGCCTCGCAGGTGGAGGAGGTGGTCAAGAAGGCGTATGGTGTACTGGCCTTCATTAATCGAGGGATTGAGTTTAGGAGTCGGGAGGTAATGCTGCAACTTTATAAGACCCTTGTCAGGCCTCATTTGGAGTACTGTGCGCAGTTCTGGTCGCCTCACTATAGGAAAGACGTAGAAGCTATTGAAAGGGTACAGAGGAGATTTACAAGGATGTTGCCTGGACTGGGAGGCATGCCTTATGAAGTTAGGTTGAGGGAACTGGGTCTCTTTTCCCTGGAGAGACGAAGGTTGAGAGGCGACCTGATAGAGGTTTATAAAATGTTGAGAGGAATAGATAGGGTGGATTCTCAGAGGCTATTTCCCCAGGTTGAAATGGTCGCTACGAGAGGACACAGATTTAAGGTGCGGGGAGGGAGGTTCAGAAGTGATGTTAGGGGTAAGTTTTTCACTCAGAGGGTGGTGAGTGAATGGAATCGGCTGCCGTCAGTGGTGGTGGAGGCGAACTCGCTGGGGTCTTTTAAAAGACTTCTGGATGAGTATATGGGGTTTTATGGGATTGGGGGTTATAGATAGGTGTTGATGTGATCGGCGCAACTTGTGGGCCGAAGGGCCTGTTTGTGCTCTAGTGTTCTATGTTCTATGTTCTACTTTGGGAATATTCTGGGAGAGCTCTGGAAGAACCCAGAGGGATTGCTGTTTATATTCGATGGTTTGGATGAATTCAAGGACACGATTGATTTTGCCGACAATCGGAGAAATACAGAACCTCAGTCCATGTGCACAGATCCTGAATTCTGGTGTAAAGTGTCTGACATTGTGCACAGTTTAATACAGCACAAGCTGCTCCCAGGATGTTCAGTGCTAGTGACCAGCCGCCCCACTGCATTACATTTATTAGAAAAGGCTAAGATCGCTGTCTGGGCTGAAATCCTGGGATTTGTTGGTGATGAACGGAAGGAATATTTCAGCAAGTTTTTTGAAGATCAGACGGTGGCAGCAGCTGTTTTCAAACACGTGGAGGAGAACGAGATCCTGTACACCATGTGTTACAACCCTTCCTACTGCTGGATCCTCGCTCTGTCACTGGGTCCCTTCTTTACACAAAGAGACAGGAAACAGCAGCAAGTTCCCAAGACCATCACCCAACTATATTCCTACTATATTTACAACTTTCTGAAAAACCATGGGCGAGAGATTGAAAACCCCCGTGATGTGTTACTGAAGCTTGGTGAGATGGCCTACACAGGAGTCTTCAAGAAGAAGATTGTGTTTAGAAATGAAGATTTGATTGAATACAATCTACAACCAGACAGTTCCTGTCTGGGTTCCTGATGGAACTTTTAGAGAGAGATGATTCTGCCCAGAGTGTGGTTTACACATTCCCACATCTCACCATCCAAGAGTTTGTATCTGCACTCACACAATTCCTGACTCCAGATCCCAGGGAGATCGGGAAACTCCTCAGTGAAGCTCACAGTGAGGAAGATGGGTGATTTGAGATATTTCTCCGTTTTGTTGCTGGTCTCTCCTCCCCTCAGTCAGCTCGACCCCTGGAGGAGTTTCTAGGTCAATTTCTTCATCAAACAACCTGCCGAGTGATTGACTGGGTGAAGGAGAAGGTTGAAGGGCAGATTGGAGACACAAAGACTGAAACTGGGAAAAGGAAGCTCCTGAACACATTCCACTACCTGTTTGAGTCTCAGAATAGAGCACTGGCTGAGAACACAGTGGGATCTGTGAAAATACTTTCATTTAGGGGATTGCGACTGACCCCGATTGACTGTACAGTCCTGTCTCATGTCATTGGACTCTGTGATACAATAAAACACCTCGATCTGCAGCGATGCTACATTCAGTGTGAAGGGCTCCAGCGGCTGGGACCCGTTCTGCACAAGTGTCAGGAGTTGAGGTAATAGAACATAGAACATAGAACATAGAACATTACAGCGCAGAACAGGCCCTTCGGCCCACGATGTTGCGCCGACCAGTTACAAAAACACTGACCCACTAGCCTATACCAATCCCTTTTCGTCCATAAACCTATCCAGAGATCTCTTAAACGCCCCCAAACTAGACGCATTTACAACTGCAGCAGGCAGGGCATTCCAATCCCTCACCACCCGCTGGGTAAAGAACCTACCCCTGACATCCGTCCTGTAGCTACCCCCCCTTAATTTAAAGCCATGCCCCCTCGTGCTAGCTTTCTCCATCCGAGGAAAAAGGCTATCACTATCCACCCTATCTAAACCTCTAATCATCTTATATGT
The DNA here is from genome assembly GCF_965287045.1 of Carcharhinus amblyrhynchos. Taxonomy (NCBI): domain Eukaryota; kingdom Metazoa; phylum Chordata; class Chondrichthyes; order Carcharhiniformes; family Carcharhinidae; genus Carcharhinus; species Carcharhinus amblyrhynchos. The sequence goes on along the minus strand of NW_027650231.1, from coordinate 68,171 downwards.
TTCAATAAGATCCCCTCTTAGCCGCCTTCTTTCCAACAAAAACAACCCTAAATCCCTCAGTCTCTCCTCATAGGACCTCCCCACCATACCAGGCAACATCCTAGTAAACCTCCTCTGCACCCTCTCCAACGCCTCCACATCCTTCTTGTAATGCGGGGACCAGAACTGCACACAGTACTCCAAGTGCGGCCGCACTAGAGTAGTGTACAGTTGCAACATTACACTGCGACTCCTAAATTCAATCCCCCTACCAATAAACGCCAAGACACCGTACGCCTTCTTGACAACCTTATCTACTTGATTCCCAACTTTCAGGGATCTATGTACACACACACCTAGATCCCTCTGTTCATCCACACTATTCAAAGTCCTCCCGTTAGCCCTATACTCGACACATCTGTTGCTCCTACCAAAGTGAATTACCTCACACTTCTCCGCATTAAATTCCATCCGCCACCTCTCGGCCCAGCTCTGCAACCTATCTAAGTCTCCCTGCAGACTATGACACCCTTCCTCACAATCTACCACACCTCCAATTTTGGTGTCATCAGCAAATTTACTAATCCACCCAACTATACCCTCATCCAGATCATTAATAAAAATTACAAACAACAGTGGCCCCAAAACAGATCCCTGAGGCACACCACTCGTAACTGTACTCCATGATGAATATTTACCATCCACCACCACCCTCTGTCTCCTATCTGATAGCCAATTCCTGATCCAACTTCCTAGATTACCCACAATCCCATACATCTGCATTTTCTGCAGAAGCCTACCATGGTGAACCTTATCGAACGTTTGTTTGTTTGGTCTCATAGCGAATATTTTCATTATTGAGAAGCCATTTCCTTTGATCTAATAAAACAGAAGCATGTTCATTCGAGGAAGTCGAGAGGGAAACAATGTCCAATGGTCACAGAGAAAGTGTGGGAGAATGGTGTAAAGTAATAATGCTCATTTCAGAGCAGCTGCAGATATGATGGGCCGATTGGCCTCATTCTGAACCTGTAATAAATCTGTGATTCTCTGATAAAACTACATCATTTCAAGAAGGCAGATTCTCGTGGGCAAATAGGCATGGGCAGTAAATGTTGGCAAAACCAGTGATGATCACATTCCTTGAGTGAATGAAAACATTATTGGGATGAATTTTAAATAATTAGAGCTGTAAAGACCTCCCTCCAAAATCTGAAAAAGGATCTTTCCCTCTCCCAACAGAAACCATCTGATTATGTACGATGCTGTACAGAAATTAATTTCTCTTGTTCGGTACAGCTTACAGTTTGTGTTTAATTATTATCAGGATTATTTTACTGAGCTCTCCCTCTGTTATATATTACAGTAGGTGTGTGTTATATTGGGACAATGTCCCTTTATAAGTCACGTGATCACTGGTGACATCCTCAGTTAGGGTTGGTTTCTGAATCTCTGCATTGCCCTGCCTATACTGGCAGCCTCTGTGAACACCGCCTGAAACTCAGTGTTTCTATCATTCATTGTGAGTCTCTGAATATAAGAAACCATTTTTTTAACCTCTATAAGCCTTATAACGTCAAAAACATTGAATTAAAATGCAGGGACAGTTTAAAGTGAAACCAGGCAGGCAGCTTTATTTAACATGAAGTGAAATTAAAGTGTCAGCCCTTTCTTAGCTCACAAGCACAGAAACACAAATTAAACTTCAACTTGTGAATTATTGTCTAATGCCCACAAACACAAACAAAGTCCAAGATGCTGTATTCTTTATTATCTGTTATCTACACTTACTTTCCTAACAGCAATGATCCATGTACATGTATGTCCAGTGTCTCTGATCCTGCAATCCGTTAACAATTCTACTGATTATTTTATATTGCTTTCACATATGACTCAGATTGCATCAGATGATTTTTGAATATCCGTGTACACCACATCAACAGCAGAACCGTCATTGATCCTTTCTGTTGCAGCTTCCAATTCACAGCAATATAAAGCCAGTTGCAAACGGCATTTTTTTTAACCAACCAATGAATTTAGTTTCCTCTGTGTCAGTATTAGATTTACCATTTCTCTTGATGTCCGTGGTAGGGAAGTTGTTGGAGAGGATTCTTAGAGATAGGATGTATGCGCATTTAGAACAGAACAGGCTCATTAGTGACAGGCAACATGGTTTTGTAAGAGGGAGGTTGTGCCTTACAAATCTGGTGGAATTTTTTGAAGAGGTGACAAAAACGGTTGATGAAGGAAGAGCCGTGGATGTCGTCTACATGGATTTCAGTAAAGCGTTTAACAAAGACCCTCATGGCAGGTTGGTGAAAAAGGTTAAGGCTCATGGGATACAAGGACAGGTGGCGAGATGGACTGAGAACTGGCTTGGTCACAGAAGACAGAGGGTAGCAGTGGGAGGGTCTTTTTCTAGCTGGAGGTCTGTGACCAGTGGTGTTCCGCAGGGCTCTGTACTGGGACCTCTGCTATTTGTGATATATATAAATGATTTGGAAGAGGGAGTAACTGGTGTGATCAGCAAGTTTGCAGATAACACAAAGATGGCTGGACTTGCTGATAGTGATGAACATTTTCAGACAATACAGTATGATATAGATAGGCTGGTAAATTGGGTGAAGAAATGGCAGATGGAATTTAATCCAGATAAATGTGAGGTGATGCATTTTGTAAGAACGAATGTAGGGGGGAGTTATACAATAAATGGCAGAACCATCAAGAGTATAGAAACACAGAAGGACCTAGGTGTGCAAGTCCACAAGTCCTTGAAGGTGGCAGCACTGGTGGAGAAGGTGGTGAAGAAGGCATATGGTATGCTCGCCTTTATAGGAAGGGGTATAGAGTGTAAAAGCTGGAATTTGATGTTGCAGTTGTACAGAACGTTGGTTCATCTACATTTGGAGTACTGCATCCAGTTTTGGTCGCCACACTACCGGAAGGACGTGGAGGCTTTAGAGAGAGTGCAGAGGAGGTTTACCAGGATGCTGCCTGGTATGGAGGGTCTTAGCTACGACGAGAGATTGGGTAAACTGGGGTTGTTCTCCCTGGAAAGACGGAGAATGAGGGGAGACCTATTAGAGGTGTATAAAATTATGAAAGGTATAGATAGGGTGAACATAGAACATAGAACATAGAACATAGAACATAGAACATAGAACACTACAGCACAAACAGGCCCTTCGGCCCACGAGTTGTGCCGATCACATCAACACCTACCAACCTACAGACCTATCTATAACCCTCAATCTCATTAAACCCCATATACTCATCCAGAAGTCTTTTAAAAGACCCCAGCGAGTTCGCCTCCACCACCACTGACGGCAGCCGATTCCATTCACTCACCACCCTCTGAGTGAAAAACTTACCCCTAACATCACTCCTGAACCTCCCTCCCCGCACCTTAAATCTGTGTCCTCTCGTAGCAACCATTTCAACCTGGGGAAATAGCCTCTGAGAATCCACCCTATCTATTCCTCTCAACATTTTGTAAACTTCTATCAGGTCACCTCTCAACCTTCGTCTCTCCAGGGAAAAGAGTCCCAGCTCCCTCAACCTAACTTCATAAGGCATGCCTCCCAGTCCAGGCAACATCCTTGTAAATCTCCTCTGTACCCTCTCAATAGCTTCTACATCTTTCCTATAGTGAGGCAACCAGAACTGCGCACAATACTCCAAATGAGGCCTGACAAGGGTCTTATAAAGTTGCAGCATTACCTCCCGACTCCTAAACTCAATCCCTCGATTAATGAAGGCCAGTACACCATACGCCTTCTTGACCACCTCCTCCACCTGCGAGGCCGATTTAAGAGTCCTGTGGACCCGGACCCCAAGATCCTTCTGCTCTTCAACACTACTCAGACTTCTGCCCTTGATAGTGTACTCGTTCATCCCGTTGGTTCTGCCAAAATGGACGACTACACATTTATCTGCGTTGAAGTCCATCTGCCACTTCTCTGCCCAGTCCTGCATCCTATTTATGTCCTGCTGCAACTTTTGCCATCCTTCCAGACCATCCACAACACGACCAACCTTCGTGTCATCAGCGAACTTACTTACCCATCCCTCCACTTCCTCATCCAGGTCATTTATGAAAATGACAAACAACAAGGGTCCCAGAACAGATCCTTGAGGCACTCCGCTGGTGACTGACATCCATTCAGAAAAAGACCCATCCACAACCACTCTCTGCCTTCTGCAGGCAAGCCAGTTCTGGATCCACAAGGCCAAAGGCCCTTGGATCCCATGGCCTCTCACCTTCTCAAGAAGTCTTGCATGGGGGACCTTATCAAACGCCTTGCTGAAGTCCATGTACACTATGTCCACGGCACTTCCTTCGTCAATGTGTTCAGTCACATTATCGAAGAACTCAACTAGGCTTGTAAGGCACGACCTGCCCTTGACAAATCCATGCTGACTATTCCTGATCATGTCAAACCTCTCCAAATGTTCGTAAATCTTGTCCCTCAGAAGCCTCTCCATCAGCTTACCAACCACTGAGGTCAGACTCACCGGTCGGTAATTTCCCGGGCTATCTCTGTTCCCTTTCTTGAAAATAGGAACTACATCCGCAATCCTCCAATCCTCCGGAACCTCTCCCGTCTCCATTGACGATGCAAAGATCATCGCCAGGGGCTCTGCAATCACTTCCCTCGCCTCCCACAGTATCCTGGGGTACATCCCATCTGGTCCCGGCGACTTATCTACCTTGATAGAATTCAAAAGTTCCAACACATCCTCCTCCTTAATATTCACGTACTCAATCCTTTCCATCTGCTGCAAATCCATAACAAAATCTCCCAGATCGGCTTCCACCGTGAATACTGAGGCGAAGTACTCGTTAAGCACCTCTGCCATTTCTTCTGGTTCCACACAGACCTTTCCCCCTCCCCTTTTATAGGTCCTATCCCTTCTCTTCTTATCCTTTTACCTATCACATATGTATAGAAGGCCTTGGGATTCTCCTTAATCTTACCCGCCAAGGTCTTCTCATGACCCCTTCTGGCTCTCCTAATTTCCCTTTTAAGTTCCCTCCTACAGTCCTTATACTCCTCAAGATCTTTAACATCTCCTAATTCCCTGAACCTCTTGTACACCTTCCTTTTCCTCCTGACTAGGTTCAACACAGCCTTTGTGCACCACGGTTCCCACGACCTACCAAAACCCCCTTGTCTCATCGGAACGTTGTCATTCAGAGCTCCAGACACACATTCCTTGAATATCTGCCACCTTCCTTCAGTACTTTTCCCTAAGAACGCCTCCTTCCAGTTTATTTGTCCAAGTAACTTCCTGACTTCTTCCTATCTCCCCTTACTCCAGACAAACACCTTCCTAGCCTGCCTGATCCTATCTCGTTCCAACGCAATTGTGAAGGAGATAGAATTATGGTCACCATTTCCAAGATGCTCTCCTACCGAAAGATCCATCACCTGCCCTGGTTCATTTGCCAGTACCAGGTCAAGTACAGCCTCACCCCTCGTAGGCTTATCCACATACTGTGTCAGGAAACCTTCCTGAACACACCTAACAAACTCCTCCCCATCTATACCCCTTACCCTAGGGATATTCCAGTCGATGTTTGGGAAATTGAAGTCTCCCATCACGACAACTCTGTTGTTAAAACATCTCCCCAGAATCTGTTTCCCTATTTGCACTTCAACTTCCCTGTCACTATTGGGCGGCCTATAGATTACACCCAGCAAAGTTTTCGAACCTTTGCTGTTTGTAACTTCCGCCCACAGAGATTCTGTAGACAGCCCCTCCACAACATCCTCTTTCTCTGCAGCCATGACACTATCCCTGATCAACAGTGCCACTCCACCACCCCTTCTGCCATCCTCCCTGTCCTTCCTGAAGCACCTGAAGCCTGGCACCTGAAGTACCCAGTCCTGTCCCTGAGACATCCAAGTCTCCGTAATGGCCACCACATCACAATCCCAAACAGCAATCCACGCCCTAAGCTCATCTACCTTATTCACTACACTCCTTGCATTAAAATATATACACTTCAGCCCCTCAGTCTGGGCATTTCCCTTCTCCACCCCCTGTCTAACCTCCCTCCCATACTGCCTGCGGTCCTCCCCTACCTGGGAGCTAACCTCCTCCGTCCCAGTTTCCCCATCACAGTTCCCTCCCCCCATCCTTTCTAGTTTAAAGTCCCCCCGGTAGCCTTAGCCAGTCTTCCCACCAAGGTATTAGTCCCCCTGGTATTTAAGTGCCACCCGTCCTTACTATACAGGTCCCACCTACCCCTAAAGAGGTCCCAATGATCTAGGAACTGAAATCCCTGCCCTCTACACCAGTCCCTCAGCCACGCATTCACCCTCCACCTCATTCCATTTCTTCCCTCATTCTCCCGTGGCACAGGCAGCAATCCTGAGATTACTACCTTTGCTTTTCTCTTCCTCAGCTGCCTACCCAGTTCCCTATAGTCCTTTTTCACGAGTGCCTCCCTCTTCTTGCCTACGTCAGTAGTACCTATATGTACTACTACCTCCGGTTCCTCACCCTCCCCTTTCAGGATGTCTGGGACCCGCCCAGAGACATCCCGGATCCCAGCCCCAGGGAGACAAACCACCATCCGCGACTCCCTTCTACTATGGCTATCAGATAGGAGACAGAGGGTGGTGGTGGATGGTAATTATTCATCATGGAGTGCAGTTACGAGTGGTGTGACTCAGGGATCTGTTTTGGGGCCACTGTTGTTTGTAATTTTTATTAATGATCTGGATGAGGGTATAGTTGGGTGGATTAGTAAATTTGCTGATGACACCAAAATTGGAGGTGTGGTAGATTGTGAGGAAGGGTGTCATAGTCTGCAGGGAGACTTAGAAAGGTTGCAGAGCTGGGCCGAGAGGTGGCGGATGGAATTTAATGCGGAGAAGTGTGAGGTAATTCACTTTGGTAGGAGCAACAGATGTGTCGAGTATAGGGCTAACGGGAGGACTTTGAATAGTGTGGATGAACAGAGGGATCTAGGTGTATGTGTACATAGATCCCTGAAAGTTGGGAATCAAGTAGATAAGGTTGTTAAGAAGGCGTACGGTGTCTTGGCGTTTATTGGTAGGGGGATTGAATTTAGGAGTCGCAGTGTAATGTTGCAACTGTACACTACTCTAGTGCGGCCGCACTTGGAGTACTGTGTGCAGTTCTGGTCCCCGCATTACAAGAAGGATGTGGAGGCGTTGGAGAGGGTGCAGAGGAGGTTTACTAGGATGTTGCCTGGTATGGTGGGGAGGTCCTATGAGGAGAGACTGAGGGATTTAGGGTTGTTTTTGTTGGAAAGAAGGCGGCTAAGAGGGGATCTTATTGAAACATATAAGATGATTAGAGGTTTAGATAGGGTGGATAGTGATAGCCTTTTTCCTCGGATGGAGAAAGCTAGCACGAGGGGGCATGGCTTTAAATTAAGGGGGGGTAGCTACAGGACGGATGTCAGGGGTAGGTTCTTTACCCAGCGGGTGGTGAGGGATTGGAATGCCCTGCCTGCTGCAGTTGTAAATGCGTCTAGTTTGGGGGCGTTTAAGAGATCTCTGGATAGGTTTATGGACGAAAAGGGATTGGTATAGGCTAGTGGGTCATTGTTTTTGTAACTGGTCGGCGCAACATCGTGGGCCGAAGGGCCTGTTCTGCGCTGTAATGTTCTATGTTCTATGTTCTATGTTCTACGTCCACAAAAACGCCTGTCCGCCCCCCTCACTGTGGAGTCCCCTATCAGCACTACCTTTCTGCTTCCCTTTTTGATTTTTTGGCTCACTGGCTCAGCTCCAGAGAGCTGGCCATCGCTTCCTCCCTCAGATGAGCTGTCCCCCCCAGTAGTACTCAGGCCAGAGTACTTATTTTGAAGGGGGACATCCACCGGAGTGCTCCCCATCACCCGTGTTTTCCCCTTCCTAATGGTAACCCAAGTCCCCTCTTCCCGTTGCCCTGGTGTGACTACCTGCTGGTAGCTCCTTTCTATAACCTCCTCACTCTCCCTAACTAGCCGAAGGTCCTCGAGCTGCATTTGCAGCTCCTTAACCTGGTTTCGTAGGGCCTGCAACTCCACACACCGAGCACAGGTGTGGATGTCTGGCAGGCCAGGAGCCTCCAAGACCTCCCACATGTTGCACTGGCAACAACATACAGGTCTCACACCCATACTTACCCCTTTTAGCAACCCAAAGGAAAAAGGAAAAAAAAACTTACAACTTACCTTATCTCTTGGCCCTGTGAGCCAAAGCCCTTACAGCACACAGATCCTCTCTCTCTCTCTTTTTTTTAGGTTAGAGGAGGGGGGAGGGCTGGGATACTCTACCTGTGTAGAGTATCGGGAATCCCCTCCGGTCTAATTTATAGTAGGGTGAAAAAAAAATGTGACCCGAGTGCCCTCGCAACTACTTCCGGGGTCAAACCGGGGTCAAACTTAAAACAATCAAAAAAAAACCCACTAAACTCACTAAACAAAGTTAGTTTTTAAAAGAAAGAAAAAGTCGCTGAACTCACCCACAAGCTCTCCACTCGCAAATCGCAGCCTCTCTTCAATGCTCCCACGGAACAGTGAGGCTGGACCCCCGAGGTGAGTAAACTTTTAAAGGTGAAAAAAAAACGTGACCCGAGTGCCCTCGCAACTACTTCTACTACTACAGTGGGAAGTTTTTTTTCCCCAGCTCAGAGGCGACGATCACGAGGGGTCACGGGCTGAAGGCGAGAGGGGCGAGGTATAACTCAGATGTCAGAGGGACGTTGTTTACACAGAGGGTGGTGGGGGCCTGGAATGCGCTGCCAAGTAGGGTGGTGGAGGCAGACATGCGAGGGTTGTTTAAGACTCACCTGGATAGGCACATGAGCAGACTGGAAATGGAGGGATACAAAATGTTCTAGTTGAAGATCAAGATCCTCAGGACGTTCCTGGGAATGAATAGATTCCTATCAGTCATCAAACAGATTTGAAGACTCACCTGTCTCTTATGTTGGAGCTATTGGGGAACTTCCATTACTGTCTGTGTAGCCTGTTGTATGTCCATTTATGTTTATTGATGTCTCTTTTTTTTACATCCCCGGGTGATTTGGTCCGCCTTGTTGTCCAACAAGGGGCATACACGCGGTGGGTTGTGCGAGGGCTGCTCTTGGATGTTGCTTCAAGAGTTGCCTAGTGCTTCATGTCCGTTAGTGTACGTTTAAACTGGACCAATTGACATGCAACACGACAGCTCAGTGACTATCACTGATTGCTGTACAGTTACAGGGACATGGGTCGGATCTCCGGCTTGGGCCGGTGTCTGTGAGAGTTTGCACATTCTCCCCATGCTTGCGTGGGTTTTCTCCGGGTGCTCCGGTTTCCTCCCACACCCGGAAAATGTGCTTTTTAAGCTGGTTTGTGTCAATAAATTGTCCCTGAATTGGGTCTCCCTTCATCTGGCGCACATATAATTCCCTAAATTTCCACCCCCCTTTATTGTGGAGTCCACTAGAGGGAGACAAAAACGTTGACGAGTGACGACAGACTTGAACAAGGCGCTCACTGAGTGTTAAAATGGGTGGCGCGGGCTTGTAGGGCTGAAGGGCCTGTTTCCTGTGCTGTTCTTTGTTCTTTTGAACTAATCGTGGGCCAGCTCAGAGTAGCTGAATGATCAACTCCCCTCTGACCCTTGGCTAAGTTTAACACTGCTGCTCCAGTCGGGAGCTGCAGACTTGATGAAAATGAATTGAACCACTCTTTTCGGTTGTGGTTACTGGCTCCTGGCCTTCTCTTTGTCCACTCTAACAAACGGGGACAGCTGGGAATTAAACTCGTGTCATTGCCTGGAGAACAATTATGCTCATTATTGTATTACCATCATTGCATTTAGGGACTCCCATGGTGTAGGTGCACCCACAGTGCTGTGAGAAAGAGAATCCCAGGACATGTGACCCAGTCACTGTGAAGGAACGATGATATATTTCCAAGTCAGGATGATGTGTATTTTGAAGGAAACTTCCAGGTGGAGATGTCTCCATTTATCTGCTGGCCTTGTCCTTCTAGGGATAGAAATCACAATATTGGGAGGTGCTGTGTAATGGGCCATTGGCAATTGTTACACTGCATCTTGTAGATGGTACACACTGCTAGCTCTGTATCTCTGTGGTGGATGGAATGAATGTTGATGGTGCTGGGTGATGTACCAGTCAACAAGCAGAGTTATCCTGGATGGTGGTGAGCTTCCTGAATCTTGAGCTGCTCTCATGCAGACAAGTGGATGGTTTTCAATCAAATTCCTCTCTTCACCCACTCCAGCAAACTGAGATAGCTGGGAATTAAACCCCTATCAACTCTTTGGAGAGCAACTATGCTCATTATTATATCACCGGCATTGCACTTAGGGACTCCTCTGGTGTAGGTGCACCCACTGTGCTGTGGAAAAGTGTGTCCCAGGATTTTGACCCAGTCACTGTGAAGGAACGGTGATATGTTTCCAAGTCAGGATGGTGTGTATCTTGGAAGGGAACTTCCAGGTGGTGATGTTTCCATTCACCTGCTGCCCTTGTCCTTCCAGGGATAGAAATCCCCAGTTTGGAAGGTGCTGTGTAACGGGCCATGGTGAGTTGTTACACTGCATCTTGTAGATGCTCCAACAACCACAACTATCTTCCTCTGTGCTGGTGTTACTCCAACCAGCAAAGCTTTTTTTTCTCTTATTTCCATTGATTTCAGTTTTTCTCTGGCTCCTTTTTGCTACATATGGTCATATTCTGCCTTGATGTCAAGAGCAGACACTCTCATCTCACATCCTGTATTCATCTGTTGTCCGTGTTTGCATCAAGGCTGTAATGCGATAGGGGACTGAGTGACCCTGAGTAAGCACAAGCTCAGAGTCAGCGAGCAGGTCATTGCTACAAAGAACAACACAGCACAGGAAACAGGCCCTTCGGCCCATGAGCCCACGCCGCCCATTTTAACACTCAGTGAGTGCCTCATTCCAATCCTTCTTCTACCCATGACGTCTGTCTACATCTCAGGGACTCCACAATAAAGGGGCACACATTTAGGGAATTATATGTGCGCCAGATTAAGGGAAATCCAATTCAGGGACAATTTATTAAAACCAATCAGCCTAAAAGCACGTTTTGGGAGGTGTGGGAGGAAACCGGAGCACCGGGAGAAAACCCACGCAAGCACGGGGAGAATTTGCAAACTCCCACAGACACTGACCCAAGCTGGAGATCCGACCCGGGTCCCTGTAACTGCACAACAAACAGTGATAGTCACTGAGCTGTCATGTTGCCCATCAGTTGGTCCAGTTTAAACGTACACTAACGATGTGAAGCACTAGGCAACTCTCGAAGCAACATCCAAGAGCAGCCCTCGCACAACCCACCGCGTGTATCCCCCTTGTTGGACAACAAGGCGGACCGAATCACCTGTGGATATATAAAAAAAGACATCAATAAACATACAACAGCCTAAACAGACATCCAGGAAGATCCCCAGAAGCTCAAACGTAAGAGACAGGTGAGCCATAAAATTTGTTGGAAGGCAATTCCCAGGAACACCCTGAGGATCTCGATCTTCAACTGGAACATTCTTCTGTATCCCTCCATCTCCAGTCTGCGCATGTGCCTATCTAGGTAAGTCTTAAACAACCTAGCATGTCTGCCTCCACCACCCTACTTGGCAGTGCATTCCAGGCCCCCACAACCCTCTGTGTGAAAAACCACCCTCTAACATCTGAGTTATACCTCGCCCCTCTCACTCTAAGCCCGTGACCCCTCGCGATTTTCGCCCCTATCCTGGGAAAAACCTTCCCACTCTTCACTCTATCTATACCCTTCATAATCTTATACACCTCTGTGAGGTCTCCCCTCATTCTCCATCTTTCCAGGGAGAACAACCCCAATTTGCCCAACCTCTGCTCATAGCTAAGACCCTCCATACCAGGCAGCATCCTGGTAAATCTCCTCTGCACTCTCTCCAAGGCCTCCATGTCCTTCCAGTAATACGGCAACCAGAACTGGACGCAGTACTCCAAATGCGGTCTAACCAACGTTCTGTACAACTGCAGCATTAGACGCCAGCTCTTATATTCTATACCCCTTCCTATAAAGGTAAGCATGCCATATGCTGTCTTCACCACCTTCTCCACCTGTGCTGCCACCTTCAAGGACTTGTGGACTTGCACACCGAGGTCCCTCTTGTTTCTATACTCTTAATGGTCCTACCACTTATTGTATAACTCCCCCCTACATTATTTCTTCCAAAATGCATCACCTCACATTTATCTGGATTAAATTCCATCTGCCATTTCTCTGCCCAGTTTACCAGCGTATCTATATCCTGCTGTATTGCCTGACACTGCTCCTCACTGTCAGCAAATCCAGCCATCTTTGTGTCATCTGCAAACTTGCTGATCACACCAGTTACTCCCTCTTCCAAATCATTTATATATATTACAAATAGCAGAGGTCCCAGTCCTGAGCTCTGCAGAACACCACGGACCTCCAGCTAGTAAAAAACCCTCCCACTGCTACCCTCTGTCTCCTGTGGCCAAGCCAGTTCTCAATCCATCTAGCCCCCTGTCCTCAACCTTTTTCATCAACCTACCATGAGGGACTTTGTCAAACGCTTTACTGAAATCCATATAGACAACATCCACGGCCCTTCCTTCATCAATCGTTTTTGTCACCCCCTCAAAAAATTCTACCGGTTTTGTAAGGCACGATCTCCCCTTTACAAAGCCATGTTGCCTGTCACTAATTAGAGTACTATGTTCTAAATGAGTATGTATCCAATCTCTAAGAATCCTCTCCATCAACTTCCCTACCCCTGACGTTAAGCTCACTAGCCTATAATTTCCTGGCTTTTCCCTACTACCCTTTTTAAACAACGGTACCACATTCGCTATCCTCCAATCCTCTGGGACCTCACCTGTGTCCAAAGAAGAGACAAAGATTTCCATCAGAGGCCCATCAATTTCATCTCTCACCTCCCCTGAGCAGTCTAGGATAAATGCCATCAGATCCCGGAGATTTATCAGTTTTAATGTTCCCGAAAAACCCTAACACTTAAGAACATAAGAACATAAGAACATAAGAAATAGGAGCAGGAGTAGGCCATCCAGCCCTTCGAGCCTGCCCCGCCATTCAATAAGATCATGGCTGATCTGTCGTGGCTCAGTTCCACTTTCCCGCCCTCTCCCCATAACCCTTAATCCCCTCTCTTATCAAGAACACATCAACCCGCTTCTTAAAAATATTTAGCAAGGCAGCCTCCACCACTTCAACGGGCAGAGAATTCCAGGGATTCACCACCCTTTGAGTGAAGAAGTTCCTCCTCAACTCCGTTCTAAACCGCCCCCATTTATCTTGAGGCTGTGCCCCCTAGTCCTACTGTCTTTTTTGAGCGGGAAGAGTCTCTCCACCTCTATCCTATCCATCCCATTCATCATCTTATACGTCTCAATGAGATCTCCCCTCATTCTTCTAAACTCTAACGAGTACAAGCCTAGTTTATTCAGCCTCTCCTCATAGCTCAACCCCCTCAACTCCGGTATCAGCCTCGTAAACCTCCTCTGCACTCCCTCCAGGGCCAAAATATCCTTGCGCAGGTGCGGCGCCCAAAACTGCACACAGTACTCCCTTGTAATGGAGATTTCCTCCAACGGATCGACAACTCCCTTCAGGACACTTCCAGACAACAAGTCCCTTTCCTTTGTGAATACTGACGCAAAGTATTTATTCAGGATCTCCCCCATTCCCTCGGGGTCGAAATATAGTTCCCCTCCTCTGTCCCTGAGAGGACCGATTTTTTTCTCTAACAACTCTTTTGTTCCTAATGTACGAATAAAATGCCTTTGGATTGACCTTAATCCTGTCTGCCAAGACCATTTCATGCCCCCTTTTCGCTCTTCTAATCTCCTTCTCCCCCTTTATTCCTCCAAAGCTCTCTCTGTCCTCAGTTGCCTGGACCTAACATACTAATTAATTGTCACTTGTTAGTCTTGTTAGCCTTTCTGTGCTGATGATCGAGAGTAGACTGATGGGATGGTAAATGGACAGATTGGATTTGTTCTCTCCTTGTTGTTTACTGTCATATCTGGGCAATTTCCCACCATTTTGGGTAAATATCAGTTGTTGTAGCTCAACTGGAACAGCTTGGCTAGGAACAGAGCAACTTCTGGAGCAGTAATCTTCAGTACTGGAATATTGTCAGGATCTGTGGTCTTTACAGTATCCATTACCTTTAGATATTTCTAGACACCGTGTGGAGTGAATCGAATTAGCTGATGACATATCTGTGAAGCTGGGGACCTCTGGATGGTTCAGTCACTGAAGTTAGTTACTAATGTTTGGGCCATATCTTTTGCACTGATGTGTGAGTCTCCTCCGTCTATGAGGATGGGATATTTGTGGATCCTCCTCCTTCTGTTATTTCATCGTCCACGACCATTCACAGTTAAATGTGGCAGGACTGCAGAGCTTCGATCTGAGCCGAGGAAACCAGAATTTCCTGAATGAGGAAAATCTCCAGTCAAACTGTCAGTGATATGAAACAAGATTTTCGGATAATCCTTTTCCTATGTGAGGATCTCCTGGGAAGAGGGAACTCCCAGGAATTCCCAGAGATAGAACACTAGCCATACCTGCAGTAAATATAGAGCCTGTTTACTGTGGAATGTAACGGGAGACACCCCTCCCCTATAAACTAATCAAACAGAAATATATCAACTTTCTAATGGGAGAATAATCTTTCCTTGTTGTATAAAATCAAGGGGATGGATCTTAAAGAAACAGTTAGCACAGTTTCACACTTTAACTCACCCTGAGATATTATACAGGTGATATAATGTCAATAGTTAAGAAGTACAGAGAATCCTGAGAGATCCACCCTCACAGCTTTACCATTTAACTCTCAGTAAAATCTACAATTCTTATAAAATCCTGGGTTTATGTAACAGCAGAAATGATTGGAATTTCTGGAAACGTAGCAGGGTCAGTGAGATTCAGAAAGGTAATTCTGATGATCAGGAAATGAGACCAGAATGTGGGACATGTTTAAAATTACTTTCTTGTTCACAGGATGTGGGCATCTCCTCCTCTAGGGGCCATTAGCAGTGGGAAATAAATGCTGGTCTAGCCAGCGACACCCATATCCCATGGACAATTCAACAAAATATTGTTCCTTTTGTGGTACTGCCTGCCAGATCGCGGTGTCAGGCTCCTGGCATAAACCACTTCTGCAATCTCCCCCCACAATCTCCCCCGTGGCAGATGCACCCCTTGTGCTGGGGCCCTGCCTGGGGAAGAGAGGATGACACCTCTCCCTCACGGTATCGGGCAGCTACACATGGTCGGCCTCAGAAAATCTAACAGCCGGTTTTGGTGCAGACATTGTTGTGGTGTGACTGACTGTGTGTCCATCCCTGCAGCTTGTATAGAGCTCTGGTTTATGAGGGGGGTGCAGGCGCAGTGAGTGGGGCCACTCAAGGGCAGGTTGGCATCAAATCCTTGTGGAAGATTTTGAAGGCTGTGTTCAGGTGAGTGTCATTCATCCATCGGGCAGCCATTCAATAGGCTGCTGTGTTCAGGGGGGATTTAATACTAAAGATTCAATTCGAGAGAGGGAATGATCACATGTCAGGACAACACTAGTTCACTGCAGGGCAGCAGTGTGGATAATATGTTTGCAAATGTACAGGGCACTGGTGAGGCCGCAGCTGGAGTACTGTGTGCAGTTTTGGTCACCGTACTTACGCAAGGATATTTTGGCCTTGGAGGGAGTGCAGAGGAGGTTTACTAGGCTGATGCCGGAGTTGAGGGGGTTGAGCTATGAGGAGAGGCTGATTAAACTAGGCTTAAAGAGGTGGATGGGGGTAAGGCAGTTGACGTGGTATACATGGATTTGGAGAGGGTGCAGAGGAGGTTTACTAGGATGTTGCCTGGTATGGTGGGGAGGTCCTATGAGGAGAGACTGAGGGATCTAGGGTTGTTTTCGTTGGAAAGAAGGCGGCTAAGAGGGGATCTTATTGAAACATATAAGATGATTAGAGGTTTAGATAGGGTGGATAGTGATAGCCTTTTTCCTCGGATGGAGAAAGCTAGCACGAGGGGGCATGGCTTTAAATTAAGGGGGGGTAGCTACAGGACGGATGTCAGGGGTAGGTTCTTTACCCAGAGGGTGGTGAGGGATTGGAATGTCCTGCCTGCTGCAGTTGTAAATGCGTCTAGTTTGGGGGCGTTTAAGAGATCTCTGGATAGGTTTATGGACGAAAAGGGATTGGTATAGGCTAGTGGGTCATTGTTTTTGTAACTGGTCGGCGCAACATCGTGGGCCGAAGGGCCTGTTCTGCGCTGTAATGTTCTATGTTCTATGTTCTATGTTCTATGTACTCGTTAGAGTTTAGAAGGATGAGGGGAGATCTCATTGAGACGTATAAGATGATGAATGGGATGGATAGGATAGAGGTGGAGAGACTCTTCCCGCTCAGAAAGGACAGTAGGACTAGGGGGCACAGCCTCAAGATAAAGGGGGGGGCGGTTTAGAACGGAGTTGAGGAGGAACTTCTTCACTCAAAGGGTGGTGAATCTCTGGAATTCTCTGCCCGTTGAAGTGGTGGAGGCTGCCTCGTTAAATATTTCTAAGACGCGGGTTGATGGGTTTTTGATAAGCGAGGGGATTAAGGGTTATGGGGAGAGGGCGGGAATGTGGAACTGAGCCACGACAGATCAGCCATGATCTTATTGAATGGCGGGACAGGCTCGAGGGGCTAAATGGCCTACTCCTGCTCCTATTTCTTATGTTCTTATGTTCAATGGATGGAGGACTTGCATGTCTGCATTGGGGGCATGAGGTAAGTGGGCAGCCATGTCTGTCCGTGTGTGTTGCGGGGGGATGTTAGGGGTTAGCGATGCGGTTAGTGACGTGGTGGGCGGCTGTTGTAGGGGCCAGCCATGAGGTCAGCGGTGTGGGTAGGGTTGCGAATTGTTGTAGTAGCTAGAGATGAGGCTAGAGATGTGGGGACAGGTTGTGGGTGCCATCAATGAGGCCAGCAATGATGTGTGTGTGTAGGGGGGTGGGGGGGAGTTCGGTGTTGTGGGAGCCAGCGATGTGACTGGGGTGTGTGTGGGGGGGTGGGAGGGTGGCTGGTCGTTGTGGGGGCCAGCGATGAACCCACGGATATGTGTGGGGGGTTTGACGGCAGTGATCTGGATCCTGGGAAGTGTTTTCCACAATCTCTGAGTGATTTGTACATTGACCAACAAAACGGCCCTGGCTCGATCTCATTGTACTAAATGAACGATGGAATCGGGGTTTCTGATCATTTCATTGGCTGGTTATCAAGGAACCTTTGGAGTTTGAACTCTGCTAACACAAGTGCTTGTTTCTAAAGGCAGTGTGAAAATCCCAGGAACCAAGCAGACATGGAGAAATCACACCTGGAAGAAATGACTAATTCCAGCTCACAACAAAACCCTGGCCAGGTTTTAATTTCTAACAAAAACCAACCTTAAGTAAAGTGACAAGCGTGGGTGGTGTGGGGGCAGAGGGGTTCACATTGGGTGGCGTGGGGGCAGAGGGGTTCACATTGGGTGGTGTGGGGGCAGAGGGGTTCACATTGGGTGGCGTGGGGGCAGAGGGGTTCACATTGGGTGGTGTGGGGGCAGAGGGGTTCACATTGGGTGGTGTGGGGGCAGAGGGGTTCACATTGGGTGGCGTGGGGGCAGAGGGGTTCACATTGGGTGGTGTGGGGGCAGAGGGGTTCGCATTGGGTGGTGTGGGGGCAGAGGGGTTCATAGAACATAGAACATAGAACATAGAACATTACAGCGCGGAACAGGCCCTTCGGCCCACAATGTTGCGCCGACCAGTCTTATTTTTAAAAAAAAACATTGACCCACTAATCTAAACCAATCCCTTTTCGTCCATAAACCTATCCACCAATCTCTTAAACGCCCCCAAACTAGGCGCATTTACAACTGCAGCAGGCAGGGCATTCCAGTCCCTCACCACCCTCTGGGTAAAGAACCTGCCCCTGACATCCGTCCTATAACTACCCCCCCTTAATTTAAAGCCATGCCCCCTCGTGCTAGATTTCTCCATCCGAGGAAACAGGCTATCACCATCCACCCTATCTAAACCTCTAATCATCTTATATGTTTCTATAAGATCCCCTCTTAGCCGCCTTCTTTCCAGTGAAAACAACCCCAAATCCCTCAGTCTCTCCTCATAGGACCTCCCCTGCATACCAGGCAACATCCTGGTAAACCTCCTCTGCACCCTCTCCAAAGCCTCCACATCCTTCCTGTAATGTGGGGACCAGAACTGCACACAGTACTCCAAGTGCGGCCGCACCAGAGTTGTGTACAGTTGCAACATGACGCTGCGACTCCTAAATTCAATCCCCCTACCAATAAACGCCAAGACACCATACGCCTTCTTAACAACCTTATCTACTTGATTCCCAACTTTCAGGGATCTATGTACACATACACCTAGATCCCTCTGCTCCTTCACTCTATTCAAAGTCCTCCCGTTAGCCCTATACTCAACACATCTGTTATTCCTACCGAAATGGATTACCTCACACTTCTCCGCATTAAACTCCATCCGCCACCTCGCGGCCCAGCTCTGCAACCTGTCCAAGTCACCCTGCAAACTTCAACACCCTTCCTCACAATCTACCACACCTCCGACTTTGGTGTCATCAGCAAACTTACTAATCCACCCAACTATACCCTCATCCAGATCATTAATAAAGATTACAAACAGCAGTGGCCCCAAAACAGATCCCTGAGGCACACCACTCGTAACCGAACTCCATGATGAATAATTACCATCAACCACCACCCTCTGTCTCCTATCTGCTAACCAATTCCTGATCCAAGTACCTAAATTACCATCAATCCCATACATCTGCATTTTCTGCAGAAGCATACCATGGTGAACCTTATCAAACGCCTTACTAAAATCCATATATACCACATCTACTGCCTTACCCCTATCCACCTCTTTGGTCACCTTCTCAAAGAACTCAATAAGGTTAGTAAGGCACGACCTTCCCGCTACAAAGCATGCTGACTATCTCTAATCAATTCATTACTCTCCAAATAACTATAAATCCTATCCCTAATAATTCTTTCTAAAACCTTGCCCACTACAGAAGTAAGACTCACTGGTCTGTAATTCCCAGGGAAGTCTCTGCTCCCCTTCTTAAACAATGGGACAACATTCGCTGTCCTCCAATCTTCCGGTACTATACCAGAGACCAACGACGACCTGAAGATCAGAGCCAGTGGCTCTGCAATCACCTCTCTTGCCTCCCATAGAATCCTAGGGTAAATCCCGTCTGGACCAGGGGACTTATCTATTTTCAACCCATCTAGAATATCCAACACATCCTCTGTATCAACTACAATACTTTCTATTTTACACCCCTTCACCCCAGTGACCTCCTCAGCTACATTCATATCGTCCTGCGTGAACACCGAAGAGAAATAATGGTTCAATGCCTCTCCAATCTCTTCCGGTTCCACACACAACTTCCCCCTACTGTCTGTAACTGGCCCTAATCTTGCCCTAACCAACCTTCTGTTCTTGACATACCTATAGCACGCCTTAGGATTCTCCTTAATCCTATCAGCCAAAGTCATCTCATGCCCTCTTCTAGCCCTTCTTAACTCCCTCTTCAACTCCCTCCTAACCAATCTAAAGCTTTCTACTGCACTACCCGAGCCCTCAAGCCTCATCCGAACATAAGCCTCCTTCTTCTTCCTAACCAACAAATCAACTTTTTTTGTGCACCACGGTTCCCTAGCCCTACCAATTCCTCCTTGCCTGACAGGGACATACCTATCACAGACCCGCAGTAGCTGCTCCTTGAAAAAACTCCACATTTCAGACGTTCCTAGTCCCTGTAATCTCCTAGTCCAATCAATGTTCACATTGGGTGGTGTGGGGGCAGAGGGGTTCACATTGGGTGGCGTGGGGGCAGAGGGGTTCACATTGTCGCCTCACAGTCCTTGAGACACAGGCTCGATTCCCGGTTGGGTCACTGCCTGTGTGGATTTTGCACCGTGTCTGTGTGGGTTTCCGCTGGGTTAGATGTGTGGGTTAGGTGCCCTGGCCATGTAAAATTAGCCTCTTGCGTCCCAGGATGCGCCGGTTAGAGGGATTATGGGGGTAAATGTGTGAGTTGCGGTAATAGGGTCTCAGTGGGAATATTGTCAGTGCAGATTCATTGTGCCAAATGGTCTCTTTCTGCATCGTGGGGATTCAATGATTCGATGATAGGGAGTGCTCGGTTTACACATTGCAAGTGTAATGCTTATGCAACTACAGAAAGTTAACATTGTGCCTTTATTCACTGCAGATGTTAAAACACAGTAAGAAGTCTCACAACGCAAGGTTAAAGTCCAACAAGTTTACTTGACATTAAACCCACAAGCTTTTGGGGTTTCCCCTTCATCAGGTGAGTGGAGAGTTCTGGTCTCAAACAGGGCATATAAAGCCACACACAATTTACAGAACACTGATTAGAATGTGAGTCTTTACAGATAATCAATTGTTAAAGGTGCAGACAATGTGAGTGGAGATAGCATTAAGCATAGGTATTTTGTCCAGACAGTACAGTAAGTGAGGTTTTGCAAAGCCAGGCAAGTCACAGGGGTTACAGATAGTGCGACATGAACCCAAGATCCCTGTTGAGACCGTCCTCATGTGTGTGGAACTTGGCTATCAGTTTCTGATCAGCGACTCTGCGCAGTTGTATGTTGTGAAGGCTGCCTTGGAGAACACTTACCCGAAGATCAGAGGCCGAATGCCCGTGACCACTGAAGTGTTCGCCAACAGGAAGGGAGCAGTATTGTCTGGAGATTGTCGCGTGGTGTTCATTCATCTGTTGTCATAGTGTCTGCATGGTCTCCCCAGTGTACCATACCTCGGAACATTCTTTCCACATCATGATGTTAAAACATGCAGGTATGCAAAACAGGGCTATGGGCAGAGAATGGGGCAGTGGGATTAGTTTGTTGATTTATACGTAGCAATAGGGATTGAGCAGGACAGGCTCATGTATTTGGGGATTCATACAGGGCTATGGAGAGAGAGTGGGATTCATTTTGGGATTGCTCAAATGGCTATGGGGAGGGTACAGGCAGTGACGTTACTTTTGGGATTGATCCAGGGCTATGACAGTGCCGGTTAGTGGTAATAATTTGGGATTGATATGGGGATTGTGGAGAAAATGGGACTTTGGAATTTCATTGCAGGTTGATACTGGGCTACTGAGAGACAGTGGGGAAGAGGGATTAGTGTGGGAACGAATACAGAGAGATCAGAATCAAGCAGGACAATGTGATTAGTTTGGGAATTGATGCAGAGCTATGGGAGAAAGTGGGGCAGTGCAGACTCAAGGCAGACAGTCATTCGAGGCTGGAATTGAATCCCTGTCCCAGATGCTGTGAGGCAGTAGGACTAACCATTGTAACACCCTCCCATTGCTTCACTGCCGACTTGAAGTTTGCAAGCAAAAATGAGATCAATTGTTTTTGTTATCTCAGGACTCTCGTCTGTTCATGGCTTTTTCATTGTTGTGATGATCAGTGTCACTGGGTATGTCACTGCTTTCTTGACCTGTTCTCTGAACTTGGACTGAGTTACACCATAAATGAATGTGTTTGTGCAGCAATTTAAGTACAGCAGCATAGATCCAACGGTTGTACACACGTATTCGGGAAATGTCATGTATATATACCCTTTAAATTTAGTATAAAATACATCAACAACATTGACAGTCCACAGGATTATGAAGGCACCAGATATGGTGAAGATAAGAATTATAGACTTCCTTCTGCTCTCCATTTCTGGGTCATTCTCCTTCTTGCTCTGTCCCCTCAGTCTCTTACATACTTGGCTGGCCACTAAAATGTATCTGATTGCCAGAGCATTGATTAACAGAATTAGAATGAATGGGGTAACTGGGATGACAATCTTTTCCAAGGAGAAATATGCCTTCCACCCAGGATGAGTAAAGAACCCTGGTGTTGGTTTAGTGAACCATGGTACATTATCAATGATCTCCCGAGGTACATACGTAAAGTACCAAGGCATGCATTTTAGACAAGACAGAATGCAGACTGTTGCAAGAACCACAAGCGAAGTCCTCTTCGTGCAATATTGTTCCTTTAGCTTTGGGAGACAGATGGCCACAAACCGATCAAATGAGAAGGCTGCAGTGAACCAGACAGAACAATCCGTGGCTATCTCCGACAGAACTTTCTTACCAGCCCTGACAGGGGTGATGTCAAGGAAAGACACTGGGAAATGAAATTGATTGACTTGGCCAAGTATGACGTCAATGATAACGTAAAGTAGATCTGCAACTGCCATTGCCACGAGGTAACGAATGGTGATGGCGGAAAGGCCTCACTTTCCCCCAGATAGGATCACAATTGTCACTAAATTAACTGCAAGAGACAAAGGAAAATGATACAGAAAATTAATGATTATTTATTCTCTGTGGCTTTATCAGGCAGTAAATATTTTATGAGCAAAGGCTGTGATGTTAGCCATTAAATTTACAGCAAAGTCACCCCAGTACCTAAGAAGGGATGGAGAAATAAATTAATCTAATGGATCCTGTGAGTAAGAAGTTTTCGGAAGGCCAGTATTTGAAACTGTTATAAAGCTTATTATACTCGATAACCATATAATTACAAAATGTAACATATATGGGCAAAGGCAACACGGATTATTGAAAGAGGAATTATGTATGACAAACACATTACTCTTTGAGGGCTTTCCTTCGGGAAAGGGGAAGTGGATAATCTGAGACCATCATTCAGATACCACACGAAATAAGTGCCGCTGATCTAACAGGTAATATTTTGGATTTCAATATATATTCTATCCCCCTCGCTATAAAGGCCAGCATCCCATTTGCCTTCCTGATCACCTGCTTCACCTGCAGACTGGGTTTTTGTGACGCCGTTTAATTCCATTATTTTTCCAAAATTGTACATTCCAGCCCTTCTGTTTACATGACAGAAATGTGTTCCACTATCGTTTTTATTCACAAAAACTCTTCCAGAAGACAAAGAATTTCTCAAGATGTTTTATTCTATGCTTCTGTTGAAAAGAACATTTCCAAATGTATTGTGGTCGAACTTTGTGAGTAGGCACAGAGTTATTGCCCTCGATGCATTTTCCAGCTTTATCTGAGAACATCTTTGTGCTCTTGTTTTCACATTAATATCTCAGTCACTCCGAGTCGTACGCCTCCGTGTTATATTTGACTCCGTTTTTCACAATTAGAATCTGAACAGGAAGATTGCTGTCCTTCATTCCTCACTGTTATTCACAATAAATATCCAGATGTGCGGTGGACGAAAGTTCCGGAATATAAAAATAATCTGTTGTTCAGAAAAAAACTGCTCCAGCTGTATCGTGGAACTGTACTTTTCTTTCCAATACACTCTGCTTTTTATGATAAGAAATGGCATCGCTCTTTGTAAGATCATCCCTGTATTCTTTTCTACAAAATCGTCCAAGACGACTGCAGAATAAATCAGTGTCACTTCTGGTTCGCAAAAAAAAAAGCTACCCTCTGACTGAGACACGGTAGCAGTAGTGTGTGTCATCTACAAATTGTACTGCAGGAACTCACCAAGTTTCCTTCGGAAGGAAAGGTTTACCAGGATGTTGCCTGGTATGGAGGGTCTTAGCTCTGAGGTGAGATTGAGTAAATTAGGTGTGTTCTTCCTGGAAAGATTGAGGGGCGACATAATAGAAGCTTATAAAAGGACATCGATAGGGCGGAACAGTTGGAAGTTCTTTCCCAGGTCGGAAATAACAAACACAAAGGGCCAGAATTTCAAGGGAAGGGGGGCAAGCTTCATTACAGATATGTGGGGGACGTTTTCTACACAGAGGGTGGTGGGGGCCTGGAATGCACTACCAAGCAAGGTGGTTGAGGCGGACACGTCAGGATCATTTCAGCCTTATCCCAATAGCCACGTGAACAAACTGGGAATAGTGGGATACAGAAGGATCGTCTAGTTCGGAACATATGATCGGTGCAGCCTTGGAGGGTCGAAGGCTCTGTTCCTGTGCTGTATTGTTCTTTGAAGGAAGTTCCAAAGCCACCCCCCCACCACCACCTTCCCCACCCCACGCACCCCCATCGCACCACCACCTATAAGGACCGGAGAGGATAAATACCCGGGAATACTAGAACCTGGAACTTTTTCACTCAGAGGGTGGCGAGTGAATGGAATCGGCTGCCGTCGGTGGTGGTGGAGGTGAACTCGCTGGGGTTTTTTAAGAGACTTCTGGATGAGTACATGAGATTTAATGGGATTGAGAGTTACAGATAGGCCTGGAAGGTATGGATATGATAGGCACAACTTGTGGGCCGAAGGGTCTGTTTGTGCTGTAGTGTTCTATGTTCTGTTATGTTGCAGCCGTATGAGGTGCTGGTGAGGCCACACCTGAACTACTGTGTACAGTTTTGGTCTCCTGACTTGAGGAAGGATATACTGGCGCTGGAGGGACACAGATAACATTCAGTAAGTTGATTCCGGAGTTGAGAGGGTTGGCTTATGAGGAGAGACTGAGTAGACTGGGGCTATACTCACTGGAATTCAGAAGAATGAGGGGAGATTTTATAGAAACATATACGATTATGAAGGGAATCGATAAGATCGAAACAGGACAGTTGTTTCCACTGGAGGGTAAAACTAGAACCGTGGGGCATGACTATAAAATAAGAGAAGCTGATTTCGGACTGAGTTGAGGAGGAACTTCTTCACACAAAGGATTGTGAACCTGTGGAATTCCCAGCCCAGTGAAGCAGTTGAGACTAACGTATTGAATGATTTTAAGGCAATTTAGATTAATTTGTAAAGGAAATCACTGGTTATGGTGAGCAGGTGGGTAAGTGGAGCTGAGTCCACAGAAAGTTCAGGCATGATCTTATTGAATGGCGGAGCAGGTTCGAGGGGCCAGATCGCCTACTCCTGCTCCTAATTCTTATGTTCTTATATCCTTATATTTATGAAATGGATGTCAAGTCGCTTGTCATGCTTCTCTCAGCAAATACCCAGTCATTCAAATATATCGCCTGAGGCTCAGTCAGGTCGTTCAATATTGGTGATCCCGTTCATTCTACATGATCGACATTGCTAACCCCTTTCCAGAGTAATTTTTGATATTTGTCCGAGTTTCGGTGCTTTTCCCTGTTGTGGAGATTATTGAGTCATTAGATGAGGGATGACAGGAGGTGATGAGCTGCTGAGGTTACAGAGATTTTGGTTGCCCTGATGCAATGAGACATGATGGAGACTGGCTACTGGGATGTCCTCCGGCTAGAACTTTCTGACTGCATGAAGATGTACTACTACAGCTTATAAATCTGTTTTGAGAGTGGGACATGACCTACACAATGATATTAATGGACAATTATGGGACACTTGTGGAAAAGCCTGATACCGTGACTGATGCCACGTTGGACGAAATGGATGATTGGCATTTGTGGCCTTCCCTCCCACCCAGTCAATGTGATGACACAACACCTTCAAATAAGAAATAAGAGACAGACAAGAAGCAGTGATTAATGCAAATTTATTTCATGGCAGGACTGAGACAGCTGGTGTGAGGGAGTCTGCCTGATCAGAGAAATCATGAGTCACAATGTGCTGTAGCCTCGGACAGCCTCACAGCTCGGTGCATCTTGTAATTGGATGTCATTGATGTACGCAGCAATGGTGGCCCCAGGGGCAAAGGTCGGGTTTCTCAATCATTCCCGATCCGCAGTGACCTTTGAAGCAAAAACCACCAACGGAGGTGCATCCGAAGTCATCACCTGTAATCAAGCAAGGAGCATTGATTTGGTCAATAATTCTAGGGGTGGAGTGAAGGTGGCGATCTTTGAAACATCCCCACATTATACCTGTCAATATCACACTCAAGGTGAAGTACTGAGGAACACAGTGTGACATAAAATTACATTTCTGACTCACGTCCTTATCCAGATTCACCTTAAATGTATTCATAAAGTCATCTGAAAGCCTCCTCTTGGGTAGGAGATTGAATATTCTCACCACTCTCTGGTCAAAGACATTCCTCCTAATTCCTTCACGGCACTGTGATTCCGATAGCACCTAGATTTTAACTCTAGACCACAAGTGGAAAACTTTCACAACTTCCAGTCCACAAGAATTTTCCACATCTTAGTCACAAAACAAACAATTAGTGTTGAAACCGAATACAATTCACCACGGGGATTTTTGATGAGAATTGTCACATTAATTCACTCATTCCCGACCTTGGCAAATACCAGGGCAGGTGGCCAGAAGCCTCCTGCTTTATCACATAACTTCAGAACAAATCAAACGGGGACAGGCTGAAGAGGTTTTAGGGAAATAATTCATTGGTCTTTTTCACTGGGGTTTTAACGCCACGGCAAATGATGCTTTGGTTCGTATGAGCTGGACTCTAATGGCCCGAATTGGAGGAGTTGAGAGAACTTGGCGAACAGACTGAATAAGATTGCAGAGATAGTGAATTGGCGAGGCCATGGTTAATTTGAAAACAAGCATGAGACTTTGAATGCTAAATAATTAAATGGACTCGAACCAAGGTAGCTCGGTGGATAAGGAGTCCCTGCGTGAACAGGACTTGGTGAGGGTAAAGACATTTCCGCAGCTATTTGGAAGGTGTATCTTTACAGAGCCAGGTGTGCATTGGGATTGTGGTGTATACAGATAACCAAGGGCTGGGTTTGGATTGCAGCGGTTGATGAGATAAGACAATAATATTATCGAGTGATGCTGTACAGCTTGTAGTAGGCAGTACCAGAGGTATGCGATTATATTTGCATGTTGGAATGGAATAACACACCTATGCTACGGAGAGTTTGCTCCAGCACTTACCTCCAGTTTTAGCCCAATCGCCTCTCTTATCCAGGATGTTGCTGTGGGCCAGTGACATGACACCAAGCATCAAGAGCAGTGTTTTCATCATCTTCGGTTCAGTTTGTCACCTTACTTTGCAAGTGGACTGGAGTTATATCACTTCAGAAAGCATTATCTAGTTAATGATCATACACCCCCTCTGCGGATTGGCTAGAACTTGGGCGTATTATATTGTCAGCTCAGTAACTGACAGCGATAATAAGTCCAATCATTGACTCAATATTTCTCCAAGGAAAGCCTTTGATTAATAACCAAAGCAAAACCTGAGGGAATAGAACTGATTTATAGAAACAAAGTGCTTTGATTAAATTGACTCCTTTCAGCAGGACAAGAGGTCATTGGAGAACAGTATTTCCAAATTTTCATGAAAAACACAATCCAAATGTATCCAAACATCCTCCACCCACGGCGCACACTCCCCACGCAGCTCCCCAATGGCCTGACACAATTTCATTGTCTATTTGTTGATGCTTTTCATATTTTGATTTTTTTTAATAATGAATGTGTTTCCACCACCCTTTAAGAGAACGCAGTGTAGATCATTGATGCATCAAAAATAAATTATCTACAACTTTGATATGGCCCTGATCTCCCAACAGCAACCTTTGAAATATTCCAGCTCCATCCATTGATGAAGAGTTTGGAACAATTCCTTTGCGCCCTGAGGCCAATGGCTCAGAAAACGGCACACAAAACTAACAAAGCTCATCAGGACTTGCTGTTGGCAAGATATTTCGGCACACACTTTGTCTGTCACATTACCTGTGCTATGATATTGACTCCAAATCAAGGGTATTTCATTGGATGTAGGGACCTTCCAATCATCGATTTGATGGTAACAGCACGATAGTAATACAAATCTTTACCATTTCTACATTGGATCTAAAGCCCATTGAACATCATGGAATCACAGAATGACTGATCAGATATCTGTTGCAGCGTTAATGGAGTCCATTCTGCCTTTTGCAACTATAGCCGTGAAAATTGGATTTTTGGCTCAGTGTTTTTGGCTTGTGTGTTTTTTTTTCTCTGTATTCCTGAATAGTGTTTTTATTCAAATAATTTCCTCTTGCAGTGCCCTCTTGCCCCGACACATTTTTCCCGCTCTAACTACGCAATGTGTGGGTGCTCCAAATAGATTACTGCCATATGGAAAGGCAGGGGATGAACAATTCTTCAAAGACATATAGCAACGGCTCATCAAAATTGGCCTTGTAAGGGGCTTTCACGTCCTAAGAACTTGTAATAATGAGATGTGGAAGGTGCCTGAATATTGGGTCACAGTTTTGGGGGTCAGACTGCATTCCACGTGAATACAACAATTCCATTCTTGCCATCTGTGTTGCAACATGTTTTGCTGGTTTTGAGCTGTTATATATTTACCTGCATCACGGAACTGGCCGGCCACCAGTTGCCATCCTGTCTGATGGCCGTGAACATGGTATGAGGATCTGAGAGTGATGGATCAGATCCAGCCTCATATTGACTGAATATGAAGACAATTCATAGGCCAACATTCAACAAGGTTGTGTAAAAAAATGACCTGAATACAATCAGCCAGATTGTTCCCCCTTAACCATATTTCACTTGGCTATGATAAATCTACCAAACGCTGCATTAAAAATACCAATTCCTCTAGAATTGATTCTTGTTTGCAGAACACCTATTATAAAGATTCAGAGATATTTGTTTGTTTATAGTACAGACATCTGTAATTATTCATCTATTTCCTTCCGTCGCTGGGATAGAAATCATCCTACACTGTGGAGATATCATTCCATAATCCCATTATTTCCTGCATTTGTGTATCATTACTTTTTCCAGATCTTCAATGGGTATTTTATGTTAATTTGATCTGTTTCACTGGTGAGACACACATCTGTAGCTTGTCGCTAGTTTTCTGTGAAAGGCTCACTGGGCTGTTTCCGAGAAGAATTAAATGTCAAAAAAAAAACTTTGTTTAGTGTCTGGAGTGATATAGAGGCCAGTTCAGGGAGACTATAACTGCACTGTATCCTCTGCTCCTGGTTTTATATTTCCCATGAATGGTTTTCCCATTCAACAGAATAGTATCATTGTAATGTCACTGTGCCGATAATCCAGAGACATCAGTAAATGGTCTGGAGATGTGGGTGTAAATCTAAACGCCACATTCGAACAATCTCAATATAATTCACTCATTCTTTCTGTAATGAAAAGATGGGTCCAGAAATGGTGACTCGAAACTGGGAGATTGTCATCAGAGCTCATTGTAATTGCAATGCCCGATAAAAAAAAGGACATTTGCTGTGCTTATCTTATGATTCAGTTATTCTGCAACAGAAGGTGGGTATTCGAGACGTGGGGGCAATGCCAGCTCTCTGTAGAATCATCCGCTCAGCCTCATTCCTCCTGCTGTGTGCCTGCCGCTCTGGGAGAATTTTAGCTTTGTCAAGTGAAGACCCCATGCCCTTTTTTAAAGTCTTTGATCATCTCACCTTCCAGCATCATTTACAGGGGCACTCATACTTGACAGAGGGTCACTTCTAAATGACAGGGGGCACTCCTGAATGACGGGGCACTCCTAGTTGACATTGGCATCCTAGTTGAGGTGTGGGCACTCGTAACAGTAATAGTCCCTGCTGCAAATCCAAATGGGGGGCACCCCAATCGAGATAGAAGGCTCCATTATTAGTGATAGGGAATTCTCCAAATCGACAATCCATATTGAGGAAAGGGACACTCCTAATTGAGACAGCCACCACACCTAATGGGGGCACTCCAAATCCAGAACTGGGGCACTCCAATTTGAGATGGGGGCACTCTAAATCGAGATGGAGGGGACTCCCAATCTGGATAGGGGTACACCAAGTCCAGATAAGGTACATTCCAAATCAAGATAGGGCACTTCACACGGGTACTCCAAACTGAGGTAGGGTACAGGAGACCCCCCTACTCAATTAGGAGTGCACCCTGTCATTTAGGAGTGTCCCTGTCCATCAGGAGTACTTGTGGCAATTTTTAGTGCCCCCTGTCAATTAAGAGCGCCCCCTGTCTCGATTTGCAAATGCATTTTGATAATGTATTTCAGACAAGTAAATAAAGTTCTACTATCACCTAACCAGGTAGAGAAAGTCACCAGGAAAGATCCGGTTATGAGGCTTGTGGAGCTTGTCCTGAGAGGGAGGACGGGTAGACAGCACCCAGAGTTATGGTGATAAGTGTACAGAAGCTGGGTGTTGACAGTGTTGTTGGATGTTTATTCTGGGCTATGGGAGCCCCATTCCCCTATAATTAAGAGGAAAGGTGCTGGAACGGGAGCACCAAGAGCACCCGGAGATGCTGCCAATGGAAGAAATAACAAGAAACTGCTTGAGGTGCTACCCAAATGGAAGAGAAAGTGGGATGATGCGAATGTTGCCTTTGGGGGCAGAGGGCACTGCCCTTAGGGACAGAGGGTGCTACCCTTAGGAACAGAGGGCACTGCCCTTGGGGACAGAGGGTGCTGCCCTTGCCACCTCTTCCAGGCTGGGATTATCCAATCTACAGCGAGAAACTGCTTCATCACCATGTGCCCTAGTGAACCCAGACTGGCTGTCAATCATTCTGCTGGAGTGGGTTCCTCTTGGCTGTGGTTGTTGCATAAGGTTAAATCTCACGGGATCCAGGGTGATGTAGTTAAATGGATAAAAAACTGACTTGATGACAGAAGCCAGAGAGTGGTTGTGGAGGGTTGTTTTTCAAACTGGAGGTCTGTGACCAGTGGTGTGCCTCAGGGATTCATGCTGGGCCCACTGTGATTTGCCATTTACATTAATGATTTGGATGAGAACATAGGATGCATGGTTAGTAAGTTTGCAGATAACACAAAGATTGGTGGCATAGTGGACAGTGAAGGAAGTTATCTCGGATTGGAACGGGATCTAGATCAACAGGGCCAGTGGGATGACAAATGACAGATGGAGTCTAATTTAGACAGATGCCAGTAGATACATTTTGGTAGACTGAACCAGGGCAGGACTTATTCAGTTAATGGTAGGGCACTGGGGAGAGTTACAGAACAAAGAGATCCCGGGGTACAGGTTCATAACTCCTTGAAAGTGGAGTCACAGGTGGACAGAGTGGTGAAGAAGGCATTCAGCATGTTTGGTTTCATTGATCAGAACATTGAATACTGGGGTTGGGACGTCTTGTTGAAGTTATACAATATTTTGGTAAGGCCACACTTGGTCACCCTATTATAGAGAGGATATTATTAAACTAGAACGCGTGTCCTTTGTTTGAACAGAGGGGAGTACGGTAGGATGAGAGAAGAATTGGCGAATGTGGACTGGGGGAGCGTGTTGGAAGGTAGGTCTGCTGAGGAGCAGTGGAGGATCTTTAAGGAGATCTTTCTTGGTGCTCAGCAGAAATTTATTCCGATGGTTAAAAAGGACCGTAGGAGGAGAGGTAATAAGCCGTGGATAACGAAGGAGGTGAAGGAAAGTGTTAAATTAAAAGTGGAGGCGTTTAGAAGAGCTAAGAGTAGTGGGCGAGAAGAGGATTGGGAGAGGTTTAAATGTCAACAAAGATTGACAAAGAAGTTGATAAGGAAGGGTAGGATAAACTATGAAGCTGGGCTTGCGCTTAATATAAAAAAGGATAGCAAGAGTTTTTATAAATATATAAAAAGGAAGAGGCTGGCTAGGGTGAACGTTGGTCCCTTAGAGGATAAGAAGGGGGACTTAGTGGTAGGGGATGGGGATATGGCTGAGGTCCTGAATAACTTTTTTGTTTCTGTCTTCACGGAGGAGGACGTGAATAATTTGCCGGGTGTTAGAGATGGAAAGGTGGTAGGACTGGAGGGTCTTAATGACATTACTGTTACTAGAGAGGCGGTGCTCGACAGACTGGAGGGGCTGATTGTGGACAAGTCCCCAGGACTGGATGGAATGCATCCGAGGGTTCTGAAAGAAATGGCGGAGGTGATAGTGGATGCCTTGGTGGTTATTTTCCAGACGTCGCTGGATTCCGGGGAAGTGCCGGAAGATTGGAAAACGGCTAATGTTACGCCGTTGTTTAAGAAGGGTGCCAGGCAAAAGGCAGGGAATTATAGGCCGGTTAGTTTAACGTCTGTTGTAGGTAAAATGTTAGAATCCATCATCAAGGAGGAAATAGCGAGGCATCTTGAGAGGAATTGCTTGATAGAGCAGACGCAGCACAGTTTCGTTAAAGGGAAGTCGTGTCTGACAAATTTATTGGAGTTCTATGAGGATGTGTCGAGGGCGGTGGATAGAGGAGAGCCGGTGGATGTGGTCTTTCTAGATTTTCAGAAGGCGTTTGACAAGGTACCTCACAGGAGGTTATTGCAGAAGGTCAGGGGACATGGAGTTGGGGGTAGGGTGTTAGCGTGGATAGAGGATTGGTTGTCAAATAGGAGGCAGAGACTGGGGGTCAATGGGTGCTGTTCGGATTGGCGGATGGTGACTAGTGGAGTGCCTCAGGGGTCGGTGCTGGGGCCTCAGCTATTTACCATTTATATAGATGATCTGGAGGAGGGAACCGAGTGTAGGGTGTCGAAATTTGCTGATGACACCAAGATTGGTGGAAAGGCAAATTGTGCGGAGGGTGTGGAAAGTCTGCAGAAGGATCTAGATAGGCTGGGCGAATGGGCCAGGAAATGGCAAATGGAATTTAATGTTGGCAAGTGTGAGGTGGTCCACTTTGGTAGGAATAATGGTAGGAAGGATTATTACTTACGTGGCGAAAAACTGCAGCAGGCGATGGTGCAGAGGGACCTCGGGGTCATTGTGCATGAGTCGCAAAAACCCAGCTTGCAGGTGCAGCAGGTGGTCAGGAAGGTGAATGGGATGCGGGTCTTCATAGCGAGGGGGATTGAATATAAAAGTAGGGAGGTCTTGCTGCAGCTGTATAGGGCATTGGTGAGGCCACAGCTGGAGTACTGTGTGCAGTTTTGGGCACCGTACTTATGCAAGGATGTTTTGGCCTTGGAGGGAGTGCAGAGGAGGTTTACTAGGCTGATGCCGGAGTTGAGGGGGTTGAGCTATGAGGAGAGGCTGAATAAACTAGGCTTGTACTCGTTAGAGTTTAGAAGAATGAGGGGGGATCTCATTGAGACGTATAAGATGATGAATGGGATGGATAGGATAGAGATGGAGAGACTCTTCCCGCTCAGAAAGGACAGTAGGACTAGGGGGCACAGCCTCAAGATAAAGGGGGGGCAGTTTAGAACAGAGTTGAGAAGGAACTTCTTCACTCAAAGGGTGGTGAATCTCTGGAATTCTCTGCCCGTTGAGGTGGTGGAGGCTGCCTCGCTAAATATTTTTAAGACACGGGTTGCTGGGTTTTTGATAAGAGAGGGGATTAAGGGTTATGGGGAGAGGGCGGGAATGTGGAACTGAGCCACGACAGATCAGCCATGATCTTATTGAATGGCGGGGCAGGCTCGAAGGGCTAGATGGCCCACTCCTGCTCCTATTTCTTATGTTCTTATGTTCTACCTATGCTACAATATTGACTACAAGTCAAGGGTATTTCATTGGATGTAGGGACCTTCCAATCATCGATTTGATGGCAACAGCATGATAGTAATACAAATCTTTACCATTTCTACATTGGATCTAAAGCCCATTGAACATCATGGAATCACAGAATGACTGATCAGATATCTGTTGCAGCGTTAATGGAGTCCATTCTGCCTTTTGCAACTATAGCCGTGAAAATTGGATTTTTGGCTCAGTGTTTTTGGCTTGTGTGTTTTTTTTCTCTGTATTCCTGAACAGTGTTTTTATTCAAATAATTTCCTCTTGCAGTGCCCTCTTGCCCCGACACATTTTTCCCGCTGTAACTACGCAATGTGTGGGTGCTCCAAATAGATTACTGCCATATGGAAAGGCAGGGGATTAACAATTCTTCAAAGACATATAGCAACGGCTCATCAAAGTTGGCCTTGTAAGTGGCTTTCACGTCCTAAGAACTTGTAATAATGAGATGTGGAAGGTGCCTGAATATTGGGTCGCAGTTTTGGGGGTCAGACTGCATTCCACGTGAATACAACAATTCCATTCTTGCCATTTGTGTTGCAACATGTTTTGCTGGTTTTGAGCTGTTATATATTTACCTGCATCACGGAACTGGCCAGCCACCAGTTGCCATCCTGTCTGATGGCCGTGAACATGGTATGAGGATCTGAGAGTGATGGATCAGATCCAGCCTCATATTGACTGAATGTGAAGACAACAGGCCAACATTCAACAAGGTTGTGTAAAAAAATGACCTGAATACAATCAGCCAGATTGTTCCCCCTTAACCATATTTCACTTGGCTATGATAAATCTACCAAACACTGCATTAAAAATACCAATTCCTCTAGAATTGATTCTTGTTTGCAGAACACCTATTATAAAGATTCAGAGATATTTGTTTGTTTATAGTACAGACATCTGTAATTATTCATCTATTTCCTTCCGTCGCTGGGATAGAGATCATCCTACACTGTGGAGATATCACTCCATAATCCCATTATTTCCTGCATTTGTGTATCATTACTTTTTCCAGATCTTCAATGGGTATTTTATATTTATTTGATCTGTTTCACTGGTGAGACACACATCTGTAGCTTGTCGCTAGTTTTCTGTGAACTGAAAGGCTCACTGGGCTGTTTCCGAAAAGAATTAAATGTCAAAAAAAAACTTTGTTTAGTGTCTGGAGTGATATAGAGGCCAATTCAGGGAGACTATAACTGCACTGTATCCTGTGCTCCTGGTTTTATATTTCCCATGAATGGTTTTCCCATTCAACAGCAATAGTATCATTGTAATGTTTGGTTTAGATTAGTGGGTCAATGTTTTTTTTCAAAAATAAGACTGGTCGGCGCAACATCGTGGGCCGAAGGGCCTGTTCCGCGCTGTAATGTTCTATGTTCTATGTCACTGTGCCGATAATCCAGAGACATCAGTAAATGGTCTGGAGATGTGGGTGTAAATCTAAATGCCACATTAGAACAATCTCAATATAATTCACTCATTCTTTCTGTAATGAAAAGATGGTTCCAGAAATGGTGACTTGAAACTGGGAGATTGTCATCAGAGCTCATTGTAATTGCAATGCCTGATAAAAAAAAGGACATTTGCTGTGCTTATCTTATGATTCAGTTATTCTGCAACAGAAGGTGGATATTCGAGACGTGGGGGCAATGCCAGCTCTCTGTAGAATCATCCGCTCAGCCTCATTCCTCCTGCTGTGTGCCTGCCGCTCTGGGAGAATTTTAGCTTTGTCAAGTGAAGACCCCATGCCCTTTTTTAAAGTCTTTGATCATCTCACCTTCCAGCATCATTATAGGCAGCGAATTCCAGGTTAATATAACTCACTGCATCATAGACTCACACAGTGCAGTAAAGGCCCTCCGTCCCATCAAATCCACACTGACTGCAATGGGCAACATTAATTTGTACTGATTAATCAGCTGGGGAGAATGTGAGGTGTGAATCATCAGGAAATATCACAGGCCATCCCTGACCGGGTGCCATGTGCCCATGTTGTATATTACCTGTGAGAGCAACTCCTGAATGTCCATCACTGTTCCCTGGTTGCCAGTGGGTCAGTCCTGCCAGTGCGAGAAAAGGTGTGGATCGTAGTGTCCGTGACTGGGAAAATGTCCCATTGTACATTGTGTGAGAATAAGTAAATTGGCGAGACCGGATATTAAAGTTGTCATGTTAAATTCCCCTCCCTCTCAGTCAATATGCTGAGACACTGACCCCAGAGAACAATCAGATAGAGTCAGGGGGGACAGTCATGAACGCAGCTACTTCTGTTCACATGATTCAGAAAACAGTGGGTCAGAGGCTATTTAATCACCCACTGCAATAGATCCTGAAACATGGAACTGTGACTGTCTTCAGTTGGTTTAATGGATCGATCTCACAGTGGGGAACATATTCTCTGGAGATAATGGTTTGAAGTCTGTGGCACTGCCGAAAGAAGCAGCAATATTCCCGGATCCATTCATTTCCTGAGCAGGATTCAGTTCTCCAGGTGCTCCATTCCTTGAGGCATTCTGGGAAACAGAAAAATGATAACTTTCAGGAATCTGTGGGGTCCACATTTGATCCCAGGTGAAATGGGAAATATGGCTGTGCAAAGTCCTTTCCCATCAATGAGAACCATGGAGAGCACTGCTGGGCACAGTGTTCAAACTGGAGGCTAAATGAGTGATTTAGGACCAAAACTCGACAGTGTCTCCAGTTCTGTGCTAATGATGGATATTGATGTTACAAATGTGTCCATAGTAAAGTCCCCAGTGCTGCGGTATTAAAGACTATGGATTAAAAACAAAACTGTGCAGATCTCCATATGTGGTTTCAATTAATAATATGGAGATCAGGGCTGTGCACAGTGATTGCAGTGTGGCCAAATAGAGGATTAAATCTGTCTGGATTGTGCACCATTATCACAGAGTTCCCTAAATGACAGATATGAATACAAAAGTTGGGCTGTGCTCCAATCGTGGTCCAAATGAGGCAAATGGAACAAACATCTCCAAGCATTGTCTAAATGAGAGTTAGGGATACCGATACGATGTACACAGCAAACAATATTGTTGGTGATATTTAGTATCAGCGCCCTACCAGTGATATCCGATATTGAGGGGACAGCTGTGCAGAATGCTGTTGTATAACAGTGAGATATGGAACCAAAGGAGAGTGCTTCAGGATATGTGCAACTGAGGGTGATGGAAGGCGGGTTTGTGCACAATGAACCCATCAGTGTCTACATGAGGGATTTGGATTTCAGAAGTGTGCACAGTGCTCCAACTGTTTTCAAGAACAGGGAAATGGGGAAATGAGCAGTACTTAATATTCCAGGTGTGGTCTCAAAGATGGTTATAGATACAGGATCTGCACAAAGTGCTCTCATGGTTTGCCTGAAAGGGGGGTTACTGATACAATAACGGGGTATACAGCACCGACTGATCCTGGAGTGATGGAGTTGCAGACCACAACTGTACAGTGATGACACTGCTGTCCATATGACAAGTCTGGGGATCCACAATTAGCTCAGTGATCCATGTGTGGTCTACCCGAACCACGTGGAGACGATAACTCTACACAATGTGCTTCCTGCTGTCTAAATGAACGGCCTTGATATCAGAGTGGGACAGAGTAATTTCAGCCTTTCCTAAAAGCTGCACCCTGTGTTTTTTTCCATTAGACTAAATAAGGGAGAAGGATCGGGAAATGTGCACATTGATGTCGTTCTGATTGAATCAATACGTATGGAGAACTAAACTGTGCTCACTGATCTCAGGATATTAGCAGAATCATCCCATTCTGACCCTTTGTGTTATACAACAACGTGTTAATTTCGAGCTGTTTCCCTGTCTGTTAATTATTTTCCTCTATCCCGGAAATGACCCGCTATCAGTTGCCACAATGTCTGACAAACATTCCCGTGCTTTAAGGACCTGACATTACTGATAGGCCAGGATAGGATCCTACAGCTCAGTGGCGCCCCTGCAGGACACACACAGGCTGCCACTCAACAATGTTCTGAAAGATTTGTGGTCAGAATCCTGATGTCCAGTTTTGCACCTTAACCTGAAGAACTTTGATCACCATAAATCCATTAAACCTGCAGTTAAAGTATAAGTTGCTCTGGAATCCATTCCTGTGCCCAGAACAATTAAATATTTTACCAAACATTTTGTGAAAGAGTGTTTCATAAATTTGCTAATGCAATGCCTGGCTAGACTTTGTCGAATATTAAACAGAGTCAGACTCCTTAAACAGTGCTGTAATTTTCTCTGTTTGTTGTTCTCTGATCTTTAATCAATGTTTCAAATAAATTTGAAATATCAGCGTAAATGTTTTAAATCACAATTACTTGTTTAAATTTCTCGCTGTATTTCCGTGCGTGTAAACTGCTCTCTTGTTCGATTGTATTCTTTCTCTTTTTGAGAACCATTTCACACTTTGCTGGTTATTCTATCAGTGCCTTAATATCGAATGTTTAAAACTCGTGTTAACCTGTGAGGAGCCCCACATCCATCCCCGATCTGACCATTGGCCAATACTAGGCCAGTAAATAAAATGACCCAAAACTGAAGAAGCGATTGGTCCTTAAACTTAATAGTCATTGCCAATGTTATACAAGCTGTATATCACTATTTAAAATATTATCCCCATTAATACTAAAATACCAAGAAAAAACACGATTATTTCATGTTGTGTAGATAGATGTCTGTCAATACATATTCTTATATTCTGGAGGAACGCTTGGTAATAAGGACAGTTCCTTGCTCACCTGGAT
The DNA here is from genome assembly GCF_965287045.1 of Carcharhinus amblyrhynchos. Classification (NCBI taxonomy): domain Eukaryota; kingdom Metazoa; phylum Chordata; class Chondrichthyes; order Carcharhiniformes; family Carcharhinidae; genus Carcharhinus; species Carcharhinus amblyrhynchos. The sequence continues at coordinate 29,975 of NW_027650231.1, read as the reverse complement.
CGATGCTTCTGCTGCTGCACCTGCTGTGGATTTTGCTGCTAAATAACAGCAGCATTGAAAAGTTGTACAATCACAATGAACATTAAGATAGTAATGAAGAAAAAACCCCAGCCCTTGAACAAGGTTTGGCCCAGATAACCCATCCAGCCAGTTGGCCAGTTCCACAGGGAAAGTTATGTTTGCCATTGCAGTTTTTCAACTGGTGGGTGACCAATCCGTTCTCTTTTCTGAAGTGTTGGTTATGTGTGAGCAACACTTCATTCCACTGAAAGCAGAAGGTCAAATATTAGCTGCAAAAATGGAGACTAGTGTCGTTTAATTCTGTAGCTCAACAGTTCGCATTGTAACCATCTCATGACTCCACTCAATGAGAGCTGCCGCAGTGTCATTGAGAACCTGTTTCAAAACAGACTTAACAGCTTCAACATCAGTTAATATTCTTTCAAACACAAACGGGGGGATCATAATACCAACAAATTGGTGTCTTCTCACAAGGACACTTCGATCTCTCCCAAAATAAGCCGATAAGAATGATACATATATGGGAGTACATTTCGAAGGAAACACAATCCTTTCCACCCAATCGGTAGCTATGGATATTCCTTGTTCCCAAAAATATCCAGTAAGTGCCATTGAGGGTGGGATAAATGGCAGTACAGCAATATAGAAAGTTGTTGAACCAATCATTACTGAATGGATTCAGAAGAAAAACATAGAACATAGAACATAGAACATTACAGCGCAGAACAGGCCCTTCGGCCCACGATGTTGCGCCGACCAGTTAAAAAAAAACAACAACAATGACCCACTAACCTAAACCAATCCCTTTTCGTCCATAAACCTGTCCACAGACCTCTTAAACGCCCCTTAAACGGCTGGTTATATCTACTGAATGTTAACATTTGCTTGTGGCCATGTTCACACCAAACTCTTTATTCATTCTTCTCGGGCAATATTCCTTTTGGTTTTGCTTCTGCTTATTTAAAAATAAAGTTGGGTGTTGGACTGAATGTTGGACTAAAGATGAAGAAGGGGAATGGAATAACTGGAAATGTGAAAATGGCTGAGTCATTGAACAAGTATTTTGTTTCTGTCTCCACAGTGGAATACACAAATAGCATGTGAAAAAAATGATGCCAGGAAGACAGGTGAGGACTGGGAAACAATCATTGACACGAAAGGGGTAATGTCGGGCAAGTTAATCAGGCTAAAGTTAGACAAGTCTCCTGGTGCTGATGGAATACATCACAGGATACTGAAAGAGATGGCGGGAGAAATAGCAAATATACTAGTGGCAATTTACCAAAATTCACTGGACTCTGGGGTGGTTCCCACAGATTAGAAAACAGCAGGTTTGATGCCATTGTTTACAAAAAAAAGATAGACTTGAGGGGGGAGGAGGAGGGGCAGAAGGGATTCACTCGGTTGATTCTAGAGTGAAGAGGGTAGGCTCATGAGGAGAGGCTGAGTAGACTGGGGCTATACTTGCTGCATTTCTGAGGAATGAGAGGAGAACTTACAGAAACATGGAAGTTTATGAAAGGAATGGATAAGATAGAAGTGTTGCAGTTGGTTCCACTGGTGGGTGAAATTATAACTCGGGGGATGGCCTCAAAATAAGGGGAAGCCAATTTAGGACTGAGATGCGGAGGAATTTTTCACACAAAGAGTGGAGAATCTGTGGAATTCTCTGCCCAGTGAAGCAGTTAATGCTGCCTCATTCAATGTTATTAAGGCAAGGATAGATACATTTCTGAACAGTAAAGGGAATAAGGGTTATGGTGAGTGGGCGGGTCAGTCCACCAAAAAGATCAGCCACAATCTGACGGAACAGACTGGAGGGACAAACTGGCCCACTCCTGCTCCAAGGTCTTATCTTCTTGTATTCTTATCTAACCGAGGAAGTGAGTGAGCCCGAGTCATCAACTGACCAGCGAGGGAGGCTGACTGACCAAGATGGCCTGACTGAGTGGCACACTCAGTAATTGAGGGTAAGGGACATACTGAGTGAGGGATGCCGACTGACCGGCCAGCAAATGAGGCGATTGGCTGATGGAGTGGGCCAAGCCGACTGACTGATTGAGTGTGTGAGGCCCACTGACCAACTGAGAGAGTGAGGCTGACTAATTAACACAACAAACAATACTGAGAAACCAACCAAATAACGGAGATGGAATGGCCACCAACCTGAGCGAAGTGAACTGACTGACCCAGCAAGCAAGGCCAACTTACTGACTGAATGAGCAATATCGGCTGACTGAGCGAGTCACGGTGACTCACTGCATGAGCAAGGACGGCTGGATTCACAAGGGAGTCCGACTGACTGATGGAACAAGACTGACTGACTGTGTGACTGAGACTGACTGACCGTCCGACAGATCGAGGCCGACCGACTGACTGATTAAACCAGAATGACCGACCGAGACCGATTGACCACGTGGGAGAGGACAACGAGGGGCCATGGCTTTAAATTAAGGGGGGGTAGTTATAGGACGGATGTCAGGGGTAGGTTCTTTACCCAGAGGGTGGTGAGGGATTGGAATGCCCTGCCTGCTGCAGTTGTAAATGCGCCTAGTTTGGGGGCGTTTAAGAGATCCGTGGATAGGTTTATGGACGAAAAGGGATTGGTTTAGGTTAGAGGGTCATTGTTTTTTAACTGGTCGGCGCAACATTGTGGGCCGAAGGGCCTGTTCTGCGCTGTAATGTTCTATGTTCTAAATGACCAATGGAGCAAACAAGATGGACTGACTGACTGAGTGATTAAGGTGAACTGAGTGGGGAAAGGCTCCGACTGACTGAGTGAGTGTGTGAGTCTGAGTGAATATCGGAGTCAGTAATGCAGAGTGACCATTCGGCCGAGTGAAGCTTACTCGGTGGGACAGCGGCAAAGTGGTTAGTACTGCTGTATTACAGAGCCACGGAGCCGGGTTCGAATCCCAGCTTGTGCCATTGTGTGTGTGAAGTTTACACGTACTCCCCATGTCTGTCTGGGTTTCCTCTGAATACTCCGCTCCCTCCCACATTCTGAGAGACCTGCTGGTTAGATACATTGACCCAAACAGGCACTGGATCTGGCGGCTAGGGGAATTTCATAGTGACTTCATTGCAGTGTTAATGTGGCTTGTGACTGATAAACAGATGAACAAATGACCAAGCAAGTTTGTGAGGCTGAATGACTGACAGACTGAGTGAGGCTGAATGACTGACAGACTGAGTGAGACTGAATGACGGACAGACTGAGTGAGACTGAATGACTGACAGACTGAGTGAGACTGAATGACTGACAGACTGAGTGAGACTGAATGACTGACAGACTGAGTGAGACTGAATGACTGACAGACTGAGTGAGACTGAATGACTGACAGACTGAGTGAGACTGAATGACTGACAGACTGAGTGAGACTGAATGACGGACAGACTGAGTGAGACTGAATGACGGACAGACTGAGTGAGACTGAATGACTGACAGACTGAGTGAGACTGAATGACTGACAGACTGAGTGAGACTGAATGACTGACAGACTGAGTGAGACTGAATGACGGACAGACTGAGTGAGACTGAATGACGGACAGACTGAGTGAGACTGAATGACGGACAGACTGAGTGAGACTGAATGACTGACAGACTGAGTGAGACTGAATGACTGACAGACTGAGTGAGACTGAATGACGGACAGACTGAGTGAGACTGAATGACGGACAGACTGAGTGAGACTGAATGACTGACAGACTGAGTGAGACTGAATGACTGACAGACTGAGTGAGACTGAATGACGGACAGACTGAGTGAGACTGAATGACTGACAGACTGAGTGAGACTGAATGACTGACAGACTGAGTGAGACTGAATGACTGACAGACTGAGTGAGACTGAATGACTGACAGACTGAGTGAGACTGAATGACGGACAGACTGAGTGAGACTGAATGACGGACAGACTGAGTGAGGGTGAATGACGGACAGACTGAGTGAGACTGAATGACTGACAGACTGAGTGAGACTGAATGACTGACAGACTGAGTGAGACTGAATGACTGACAGACTGAGTGAGACTGAATGACGGACAGACTGAGTGAGACTGAATGACTGACAGACTGAGTGAGACTGAATGACTGACAGACTGAGTGAGACTGAATGACTGACAGACTGAGTGAGACTGAATGACGGACAGACTGAGTGAGACTGAATGACGGACAGACTGAGTGAGACTGAATGACTGACAGACTGAGTGAGACTGAATGACTGACAGACTGAGTGAGACTGAATGATGGACAGACTGAGTGAGACTGAATGACTGACAGACTGAGTGAGACTGAATGACTGACAGACTGAGTGAGACTGAATGACTGACAGACTGAGTGAGACTGAATGACGGACAGACTGAGTGAGACTGAATGACTGACAGACTGAGTGAGACTGAATGATGGACAGACTGAGTGAGACTGAATGACTGACAGACTGAGTGAGACTGAATGACTGACAGACTGAGTGAGACTGAATGACTGACAGACTGAGTGAGACTGAATGACGGACAGACTGAGTGAGACTGAATGACGGACAGACTGAGTGAGACTGAATGACGGACAGACTGAGTGAGACTGAATGACGGACAGACTGAGTGAGACTGAATGACGGACAGACTGAGTGAGACTGAATGACGGACAGACTGAGTGAGACTGAATGACGGACAGACTGAGTGAGACTGAATGACGGACAGACTGAGTGAGACTGAATGACGGACAGACTGAGTGAGACTGAATGACTGACAGACTGAGTGAGACTGAATGACTGACAGACTGAGTGAGACTGAATGACGGACAGACTGAGTGAGACTGAATGACTGACAGACTGAGTGAGACTGAATGACGGACAGACTGAGTGAGACTGAATGACGGACAGACTGAGTGAGACTGAATGACGGACAGACTGAGTGAGACTGAATGACTGACAGACTGAGTGAGACTGAATGACGGACAGACTGAGTGAGACTGAATGACGGACAGACTGAGTGAGACTGAATGACGGACAGACTGAGTGAGACTGAATGACTGACAGACTGAGTGAGACTGAATGACCGACAGACTGAGTGAGACTGAATGACGGACAGACTGAGTGAGGGTGAATGACTGACAGACTGAGTGAGGGTGAATGACGGACAGACTGAGTGAGACTGAATGACTGACAGACTGAGTGAGACTGAATGACTGACAGACTGAGTGAGACTGAATGACGGACAGACTGAGTGAGACTGAATGACGGACAGACTGAGTGAGACTGAATGACTGACAGACTGAGTGAGACTGAATGACTGACAGACTGAGTGAGACTGAATGACGGACAGACTGAGTGAGACTGAATGACGGACAGACTGAGTGAGACTGAATGACTGACAGACTGAGTGAGACTGAATGACGGACAGACTGAGTGAGACTGAATGACGGACAGACTGAGTGAGGCTGATAAATGTATCAAGTGTGCGGGGCTGACTGACTGACTGAGGAAGCCAGGTCGACTGACCGACTGATTGAGTCAGACAGGCAGGCAGAAAGAGAAATGCAGACTGACCGAGTGAGTGAGACTGACTGACTGAGGATGCCAGGCCCACTGTCCGACTGAGTGAGTCAGACAGAATCACCAAGCGAATGAGGCCGCTTCTCCCCGGCAGGAATATGAGAACAACTGAAATAAAAATGCAACGTGCACCATTATCTAGCACAATATCAAAATAAACACTCACATGGACCGCAGGCATTAATATCAAACCCAATAAAGCAATTCATTGCTCGAAAATGCTCATGGATCTTATTAACTATGCAGAGTGTAACAATGAACTGAAAGTTTATTCAACTGTGTGTGCTTAGGAAGTTCTGTGTATCCTGGTAACTAACACTTCGTTTTGCCACTTAGAATTGCGTATTTTCACCTGTATATTGACTATCAGGCTGGTTTTAAATTCACTGCAACGAAAGAAAAATATCGCGGTGTTACCGGGTGGAATGTAAAATGATAATCTAAGGCAACAGCTGATACACTGTCCAATGTTACAATTAATTGTGAATTGATCATAGAATTCGCTGTCACAGGAATACACCGACTAACAGAATCTTATACCCGGAAGGGTGACATCACTCTCCATCAATTCCAGCCTCCTGAGTTATGGAGACATGCACCAGTGGATTTCTGATTCTGGACCCTAGGCTCACAGGAAATCTATAACCATTATGTTGTTGTTATTGTCGTCTTGCTGTGTACCACTTCATTACACTTATTCATCACTGTTAGTATCAATGTAAAATAAAAGCAGCAGGGAGTCCTCATAACTCTTGCTGCGTTAACTGAATATGAATAAAAACAAAGCCTCTTATGTTTCCTGGTCTCAATTTTACTGCGAGAATTTCCATGGAGAATTCAGTCACTGCAAACTGACGGGTTGTGGAAAACACACGAGCACATATGGAGGGATAACTAAGAAATCAAAATCCCCTTTCTTTAATGGTCTCTTTTTGGTGGGACTTTGGGGGGGTGGGGAGTCGGTGGGGTAGATTGAGAATCAAAACTGTTTACATTAAACCCACTCTCTGTCCCTCACACTTGGCACACAGCTCACCGGTTATCAATTGTAATCTGCAATCTGATTAACACTTGAATTTGTTGTCACAATAAAACAAACAATTGCATCCTTTATAGTTTGCAGCTGTTAAATGTGAGGCTGCCATATCCCTCAGGGGAAACTGGTCACAGCAGGTTTACAACCGATATAAAATAATGAATCATCTAAAATCACAATAAATACATTTCAGAGCAATTATCATGTTATATATTAAAGGTCAGAGGTTAAGAAAAAAGTAAAACATATAGCAATTAAAACACTTTAAAGCAATGTTGGAATTTGAGGAGGTAAAGGTTACAATGGTGAAGAGGAAAACATTGGAATCAATTTTGGTGTCACTCAACATGCTTACCTCATCCAGATATGCACTTTGCTGCGCTGTCAGCTTTTCAGCCATCATGAGTCAGTGGATTTGATGTTATATTTACCGCCAAACCTGGATTTACTCAAAATGCTGATCTCTGCGAGACATGCACGTTGCCGCATTATCAGAGTTTTGGCTGTAAACTGTCAATAGCATTGAGAGAATCTTTGGAAACAAATGAGGAGGGTGTAAAATGATGAACTTGGTGAAAGATTTTCTTTTGGAAAGTGAAAACTTTTCACTCATTACTGAAATGCCAAATTTTTGGTGATATCTTTGTGAAAATCGTCAGAAACAGTTCTGGATTTGCGCAAAATGCTTTTCTCATCAGGTTATGAAACTTGGCGTAAGATCTGACTTTTGGCAACAGAGACTGACTGGCATTCAGCAACTCTTTGGATATCTATGTTGTTCTATCGACAATTCTTCGCGCAGTCAGAGAATGAGTGCAATATCAGATTGTGAGCATGAACAGCTCATTTGGTTTGAGGAAAAGTGCATATCCTGAAGAGATCAGCATTTTGAGTAAATCCAGGTTTGGCGGTAAATATAACATCAAATCCACTGACTCATGAAGGCTGAAAAGCTGACAGCACAGCAAAGCCCATATCTGGATGAGGTAAGCATGTTGAGTGACACCAAAATTGATTCCAATGTTTTCCTCGTTGCCATTGCATCCTTAAACTCCTCAAATTCTAACATAGCGGCAAAGTGCATATCTCAGTGAGATAAGCATTTTAGTAATTTCACATATGATTCCAATTATTTCCTCAACCCAAATGAGCTGTTCCCTCTCACAATCTGATATTGCACTCATTCTCTGACTGCGCGAAGAATTGTGGGTAGAAGAACATAGATTTCCAAAGAGTTGCTGAATGCCAGTGTGTCTCTGCTGCCAAAAGCCAGATCTTTCGCCAAGTTCCATAAATAGATGAGTAAAGCATTTTGATCAAATCCAGGACTGTTTCTGACGATTTCCTCCAAGATATCTCCAAAAATTTGATATTTCAGTAAAGAGTGAAAAGTTTTCAGTTTCCAAAAGAAAATCTTTCACCAAGTTCATCATTTCACTCCCTCCTCATTTGTCTCCAAAGATTCTCTCAATGCTATTGACAATTTACAGCCAAAACTTTGATAATGCGGCAAAGTGCATATCCCTAAGAGATCAGTATTTTGAGTAAATCCAGGTTTGGCGGTAAATATAACATCAAATCCAGTGACTCATGATGGCTGAAAAGCTGACAGCGCAGCAAAGTGCATGTCTGGATGAGGTAAGCATGTTGACTGACAACAAAATTGATTCCAATGTTTTCCTCTATGCCGTTGTAACCTTAACCTCCACAAATTCCAACATTGCGGCAAGATGCATACCTCAGTGAGATAAGCATGTTATTAATTTCACATGTGATTCCAATTGTTTCCTCAAACCAAATGAGCTGTACCCGCTCACAGCCTGATATTGCACTCATTCTCTGACTGCGCGAAGAATTGTCGATAGAACAACATAGATATCCAAAGAGTTGCTGAATGCCAGTCAGTCTCTGTTGCCAAAAGTCAGATCTTACGCCAAGTTTCCTAACCTGATGAGAAAAGCATTTTGAGCAAATCCAGAACTCTATCTGACGATTTCCACAAAGATATCTCCAAAAATTTGATATTTCAATAAAGAGTAAAAAGTTTTCACTTTCCAAAAGAAAATCTTTCACCAAGTTCAACATTTTACTCCCTCCTCATTTGTTTCCAAAGAATCTCTCAATGCTATTGACACTTTACAGCAAAACTCTGAGAATTGTGGGTAGAACAACATAGACTTCCAAAGTGTTGCTGAATGCCAGTGAGTCTCTGCTGCCAAAAGCCAGATCTTTCACCAAGTTTCATAAATAGATGAGTAAAGCATTTTGATCAAATCCAGGACTGTTTCTGACGATTTCCTCCAAGATATCTCCAAAAATTTGATATTTCAGTAAAGAGTGAAAAGTTTTCAGTTTCCAAAAGAAAATCTTTCACCAAGTTCATCATTTCACTCCCTCCTCATTTGTCTCCAAAGATTCTCTCAATGGAATTGACAATTTACAGCCAAAACTTTGATAATGCGGCAAAGTGCATATCCCGAAGAGATCAGCATTTTGAGTAAATCCAGGTTTGGCGGTAAATATAACATCAAATCCACTGACTCATGTAGTCTGAAAAGCTGACAGCGCAGCAAAGTCCATATCTGGATGAGGTAAGCATGTTGAGTGACACCAAAATTGATTCCAATGTTTTCCTCGTTGCCATTGTAACCTTAACCTCCACAAATTCTAACTTAACGGCAAAGTGCATATCTCAGTGAGATAAGCATTTTAGTAATTTCACATATGATTCCAATTATTTCCTCAACCCAAATGAGCTGTTCCCTCTCTCAATCTGATATTGCACTCATTCTCTGACTGCGCGAAGAATTGTGGATAGAACATCATTGATATCCAAAGAGTTGCTGAATGCCAGTCAGTCTCTGTTGCCAAAAGTCAGATCATACGCCAAGTTTCATAACCTGATGAGAAAAGCATTTTGAGCAAATCCAGGATTGTTTCTGACGATTTCCACAAAGATATCTCCAAAAATTTGATATTTCAGTAAAGAGTGAAAAGTTTTCACTTTCCACAAGACAATCTTTCACCAAGTTCATCATTTTACTCCCTCCTCATTTGTTTCGAAAGATTCTCTCAATGCTATTGACACTTTACAGCCAAAACTCTGGTAATGCGGCAAACTGCATATCTCGAAGAGATCAGTATCTTGAGTAAATCCAGGTTTGGCGGTAAATATAACATCAAATATACTGACTCATGTAGGCTGAAAAGCTGACAGCGCAGCAAAGTGCATATCTGGATGGAGTAAGCATGTTGTGCGACACCAAAATTGATTCCAATGTTTTCCTCGTTGCCATTGCATCCTTAAACTCCTCAAATTCTAACATAGCGGCAAAGTGCATATCTCAGTGAGATAGGCATTTTAGTAATTTCACATATGATTCCAATTATTTCCTCAAACCAAATGAGCTGTTCCCTCTCACAATCTGATATTGCACTCATTCTCTGACTGCGCGAAGAATTGTGGGTAGAACAACATAGATTTCCAAAGAGTGGCTGAATGCCAGTGAGTCTCTGCTGCCAAAAGCCAGATCTTTCACCAAGTTTCATAACCAGGTGAGAAAAGCATTTTGAGCAATTCCAGGACTGTTTCTGACGATTTCCACAAAGATATCTCCAAAAATTTGATATTTCAGTAAAGAGTGAAAAGTTTTCACTGTCCAAAAGAAAATCTTTCACCAAGTTCATCATTTCACTCCCTCCTCATTTGTTTCCAAAGATTCTCTCAATGCTATTGACACTTTACAGCCAAAGCTCTGGTAATGCGGCAAACTGCATATCTCGAAGAGATCAGTATTTTGAGTAAATCCAAGTGTGGCGGTAAATATAACATCAAATCCACCAAAATTGATTGCAATGTTTTCCTGTTTACCATTGTATCCTTAACCTCCACAAATTCTAACTTAACGGCAAAGTGCATATCTCAGTGAGATAAGCATTTTAGTAATTTCACTTTTGATTCCAATTATTTCCTCAAACCAAACGAGCTATTCATGCTCACAATCTGATATTGCACTCATTCTCTGACTGTGCGAAGAATTGTGGGTAGAAGAACATAGATTTCCAAAGAGTTGCTGAATGCCAGTGAGTCTCTGCTGCCAAAAGCCAGATCTTTCACCAAGTTTCATAAATAGATGAGTAAAGCATTTTGATCAAATCCAGGACTGTTTCTGACGATTTCCTCCAAGATATCTCCAAAAATTTGATATTTCAGTAAAGAGTGAAAAGTTTTCAGTTTCCAAAAGAAAATCTTTCACCAAGTTCATCATTTCACTCCCTCCTCATTTGTCTCCAAAGATTCTCTCAATGCTACTGACACTTTACAGCCAAAACTTTGATAATGCGGCAAAGTGCATATCCCGAAGAGATCAGCATTTTGAGTAAGTCCAGGTTTGGCGGTAAATATAACATCAAATCCAGTGACTCATGATGGCTGAAAAGCTGACAGCACAGCAAAGTGCATATCTGGATGAGGAAAGCATGTTGAGTGACACCAAAATTGATTGCAATGTTTTCCTCTATGCCATTGTAACCTTAACCTCCACAAATTCCAACATTGCGGCAAAGTGCATTCCTCAGTGAGATAAGCATGTTATTAATTTCACATGTGATTCCAATTGTTTCCTCAAACCAAATGAGCTGTACCCGCTCACAGCCTGATATTGCACTCATTCTCTGACTGCGCGAAGAATTGTCGATAGAACAACATAGATATCCAAAGAGTTGCTGAATGCCAGTCAGTCTCTGTTGCCAAAAGTCAGATCATACTCCAAGTTTCATAACCTGATGAGAAAAGCATTTTGAGCAAATCCAGAACTGTTTCTGACGATTTCCAGAAAGATATCTCCAAAAATTTGATACTTCAGTAAAGAGTAAAAAGTTTTCACTTTCCAAAAGAAATTCGTTCACCAAGTCCATCATTTTACTCCCTCCTCATTTGTTTCCAAAGATTCTCTCAAGTCTATTGACACTTTACAGCCAGAACTCTGATAATGCGGCAAACTGCATATCTCGAAGAGATCAGTATTTTGAGTAAATCCAGGTTTGGCGGTAAATATAACATCAAATCCACTGACTCATGAAGGCTGAAAAGCTGACAGCGCAGCAAAGTGCATATCTGGATGAGGTAAGCATGTTGAGTGACACCAAAATTGATTCCAATGTTTTCCTCGTTGCCATTGCATCCTTAAACTCCTCAAATTCTAGCATAGCGGCAGAGTGCATATCTCAGTGAGATAAGCATTTTAGTAATTTCACATATGATTCCAATTATTTCCTCAACCCAAATGAGCTGTTCCCTCTCACAATCTGATATTGCACTCATTCTCTGACTGCGCGAAGAATTGTGGGTAGAAGAACATAGATTTCCAAAGAGTTGCTGAATGCCAGTGTGTCTCTGCTGCCAAAAGCCAGATCTTTCGCCAAGTTCCATAAATAGATGAGTAAAGCATTTTGATCAAATCCAGGACTGTTTCTGACGATTTCCTCCAAGATATCTCCAAAAATTTGATATTTCAGTAAAGAGTGAAAAGTTTTCAGTTTCCAAAAGAAAATCTTTCACCAAGTTCATCATTTCACTCCCTCCTCATTTGTCTCCAAAGATTCTCTCAATGCTATTGACAATTTACAGCCAAAACTTTGATAATGCGGCAAAGTGCATATCCCGAAGAGATCAGCATTTTGAGTAAATCCAGGTTTGGCGGTAAATATAACATCAAATCCACTGACTCATGTAGGCTGAAAAGCTGACAGCGCAGCAAAGTGCATATCTGGATGAGGAAAACATGTTGAGTGACACCAAAATTGATTCCAATGTTTTCCTCTATGCCATTGTAACCTTAACCTCCTCAAATTCCAACATTGCGGCAAAGTGCATACGCCAGTGAGATAAGCATGTTATTAATTTCACATGTGATTCCAATTGTTTCCTCAAACCAAATGAGCTGTACCCGCTCACAGCCTGATATTGCACTCATTCTCTGACTGCGCGAAGAATTGTGGATAGAACATCATAGATATCCAAAGAGTTGCTGAATGCCAGTCAGTCTCTGTTGCCAAAAGTCAGATCATACGCCAAGTTTCATAACCTGATGAGAAAAGCATTTTGAGCAAATCCAGAACTGTTTCTGACGATTTCCAGAAAGATATCTCCAAAAATTTGATACTTCAGTAAAGAGTAAAAAGTTTTCACTTTCCAAAAGAAATTCGTTCACCAAGTCCATCATTTCACTCCCTCCTCATTTGTTTCCAAAGATTCTCTCAAGTCTATTGACACTTTACAGCCAAAACTCTGAGAATGCGTCAAACTGCATATCTCGAAGAGATCAGTATTTTGAGTAAATCCAGGTTTGGCGGTAAATATAACATCAAATCCACTGACTCATGAAGGCTGAAAAGCTGACAGCGCAGCAAAGTGCATATCTGGATGAGGTAAGCATGTTGAGTGACACCAAAATTGATTCCAATGTTTTCCTCGTTGCCATTGTAACCTTAACCTCCTCAAATTGTAACATAGCGGTAAAGTGCATACCTCAGAGAGATATACATTTTAGTGATTTCACATATGATTCCAAATGTTTCCTCAAACCAAATGAGCTGTTCCCACTCACAATCTGATATTGCACTCATTCTCTGACTGCGCGAAGAATTGTGTGTAGAACAACATAGATTTCCAAAGAGTTGTTGAATGCCAGTGAGTCACTGCTGCCAAATGCCAGATCTTTCGCCCAACTTCATAAGTAGATGAGTAATGCATTCTGATCAAATCCAGGACTGTTTCTGACGATTTCCTCCAAGATATCTCCAAAAATTTGATATTTCAGGAAAGAGTGAAAAGTTTTCACATTCCAAAAGAAAATCATTCTCCAAGTTCATCATTTTACTCCCTCCTCATTTTTTTCCAAAGATTCTCTCAATGCTATTGACACTTTACAGCCAAAACTCTGATAAAGCGGCAAAGTGCATATCCCGAAGAGATCAGCATTTTGAGTAAATCCAGGTTTGGCGGTAAACAAAACATTAAATCCACTGACTGATGTATGCTGAAAAGCTGACAGCACAGCAAAGTGCATATCTGGATGAGGAAAACATGTTGAGTGACACCAAAATTGATTGCAATGTTTTCCTCTTCACCATTGTATCCTTAACCTCCACAAATACTGACTAACGGCAAAGTGCATATCTCAGTGAGATAAGCATTTTAGTAATTTCACATATGATTCCAATTATTTCCTCAACCCAAATGAGCTGTTCCCTCTCACAATCTGATATTGCACTCATTCTCTGACTGCGCGAAGAATTGTGGGTAGAACAACATAGATTTCCAAAGAGTTGCTGAATGCCAGTGAGTCTCTGCTGCCAAAAGCCAGATCTTTCACCAAGTGAAAATGCAGATGTATGGGATTGGTGGTAATTTAGGTACTTGGATCAGGAATTGGTTAGCAGATAGGAGACAGAGGGTGGTGGTTGATGGTAATTATTCATCATGGAGTTCGGTTACGAGTGGTGTGCCTCAGGGATCTGTTTTGGGGCCACTGCTGTTCGTAATCTTTATTAATGATCTGGATGAGGGTATAGTTGGGTGGATTAGTAAGTTTGCTGATGACACCAAAGTCGGAGGTGTGGTAGATTGTGAGGAAGGGTGTCGAAGTTTGCAGGGTGACTTGGACAGGTTGCAGAGCTGGGCCGCGAGGTGGCGGATGGAGTTTAATGCGGAGAAGTGTGAGGTAATCCATTTCGGTAGGAATAACAGATGTGTTGAGTATAGGGCTAACGGGAGGACTTTGAATAGAGTGGAGGAGCAGAGGGATCTAGGTGTATGTGTACATAGATCCCTGAAAGTTGGGAATCAAGTAGATAAGGTTGTTAAGAAGGCGTACGGTGTCTTGGCGTTTATTGGTAGGGGGATTGAATTTAGGAGTCGCAGCGTCATGTTGCAACTGTACACAACTCTGGTGCGGCCGCACTTGGAGTACTGTGTGCAGTTCTGGTCCCCACATTACAGGAAGGATGTGGAGGCTTTGGAGAGGGTGCAGAGGAGGTTTACCAGGATGTTGCCTGGTATGCAGGGGAGGTCCTATGAGGAGAGACTGAGGGATTTGGGGTTGTTTTCACTGGAAAGAAGGCGGCTAAGAGGGGATCTTATAGAAACATATAAGATGATTAGAGGTTTAGATAGGGTGGATGGTGATAGCCTGTTTCCTCGGATGGAGAAATCTAGCACGAGGGGGCATGGCTTTAAATTAAGGGGGGGTAGTTATAGGACGGATGTCAGGGGCAGGTTCTTTACCCAGAGGGTGGTGAGGGACTGGAATGCCCTGCCTGCTGCAGTTGTAAATGCGCCTAGTTTGGGGGCGTTTAAGAGATTGGTGGATAGGTTTATGGACGAAAAAGGAGTGGTTTAGATTAGTGGGTCAATGTTTTTTTTTTAAAAATAAGACTGGTCGGCGCAACATTGTGGGCCGAAGGGCCTGTTCCGCGCTGTAATGTTCTATGTTCTATGTTCTATGTTCTAAGTTTCATAAATAGATGAGTAAAGCATTTTGATCAAATCCAGGACTGTTTCTGACGATTTCCTCCAAGATATCTCCAAGAATTTGATATTTCAGTAAAGAGTGAAAAGTTTTCAGTTTCCAAAAGAAAATCTTTCACCAAGTTCATCATTTAACTCCCTCCTCATTTGTCTCCAAAGATTCTCACAATGCTATTGACAATTTACAGCCAAAACTCTGATAATGCGGCAAAGTGCATATCTCGAAGAGATCAGTATTTTGAGTAAATCCAGGTTTGGCGGTAAATATAACATCAAATCCACTGACTCATGTAGGCTGAAAAGCTGACAGCGCAGCAAAGTGCATATCTGGATGAGGTAAGCATGTTGAGTGACACCAAAATTGAATCCAATGTTTTCCTCTTCACCATTGTATCCTTAAACTCCTCAAATTCTAATATAGCGGCAAAGTGCATATCTCAGTGAGATAAGCATTTTAGTAACTTCACATATGATTCCAATTATTTCCTCAACCCAAATGAGCTGTTCCCGCTCACAATCTGATATAGCACTCATTCTCTGACTGCGCGAAGAATTGTGGGTAGAAGAACATAGATTTCCAAAGAGTTCCTGAATGCCAGTCAGTCTCTGTTGCCAAAAGTTGGATCTTACGCCAAGTTTCATAACCTGATAAGAAAAGCATTTTGAGCAAATCCAGAACTGTTTCTGACGATTTTCACAAAGATATCTCCAAAAATTTGGCATTTCAGTAATGAGTGAAAAGTTTTCACTTTCCAAAAAAAACTTTCACCAAGTTCATCATTTTACACCCTCCTCATTTGTTTCCAAAGATTCTCTCAAGTCTATTGACACTTTATAGCCAAAACTCTGATAATGCGGCAACGTGCAAATCTCAAAGAGATCAGCATTTTGAGTAAATCCAGGTTTGGCGGTAAATATAACATCAAATCCACTGACTCATGTAGGCTGAAAAGCTGACAGCGCAGCAAAGTGCATATCTGGATGAGGTAAGCATGTTGAGTGACACCAAAATTGATTCCAATGTTTTCCTCGTTGCCATTGCATCCTTAAACTCCCCAAATTCTGACATAGCGGCAAAGGGAGGTGATGTGGTCGGCGCAACTTGTGGGCCGAAGGGCCTGTTTGTGCTGTAGTGTTCTATGTTCTATGTTCTATGTTCTAAAGTGCATATCTCAGTGAGATAAGCATTTTAGTAAATTCACATATGATTCCAATTGTTTTCTCAACCCAAATGAGCTGTTCCCGCTCACAATCTGTTTTTGTACTCATTCTCTGACTGCGCGAAGAATTGTCGATAGAACAACACAGATTTCCAAAGAGTTGCTGAATGCCAGTCAGTCTCTGTTGCCAAAAGTCAGATCTTTCGCCAAGTTTCATAACCTGATGAGAAAACCCATTTTGAGCAAATCCAGAACTGTTTCTGACGATTTCCACAATGACATCTCCAAAAATTTGATATTTCAGTAAAGAGTGAAAAGTTTTCACTTTCCAAAAGAAAATCTTTCACCAAGTTCATAATTTTACTCCCTCCTCATTTGTTTCCAAAGATTCTCTCAAGACTTTACAGCCAAAACTCTGATAATGCGGCAAAGTGCATATCTCGAAGACATCAGCATTTTCAGTAAATCCAGGTTTGGCGGTAAATATAACATCAAATCCACTGACTCATGTAGGCTGAAAAGCTGGCAGAACAGCAAAGTGCCTATCTGGATGAGGTAAACATGTTGAGTGACATCAAAATTGATTCCAATGTTTTCCTCTACACCATTGTAAACTTAACCTCCACAAATTCTAACATAGTGGCAAAGTGCATATCTCAGTGAGATAAGCATTTTAGTAATTTCTGATATGATTCCAATTATTTCCTCAAACCAAATGAGCTGTTCCCGCTCACAATCTGACATTGCACTCATTCTCTGACTGCGCGAAGAATTATGGGTAGAACAACATAGATTTCCAAAGAGTTCCTGAATGCCAGTCAGTTTCTGTTGCCAAAAGTCAGATCTTACGCCAAGTTTCATAACCTGATGAGAAAAGCATTTTGAGCAAATCCAGAACTGTTTCTGACGATTTTCACAAAGATATCTCCAAAAATTTGATATTTCAGTAATGAGTGAAAAGTTTTCACTTTCCAAAAGAAAATCTTTCACCAAGTTCATCATTTCACTCCCTCCTCATTTGTGTCCAAAGATTCTCTCAATGCTATTGACACTTTACAGCCAAAACTCTGATAATGCGGCAAAATGCATATCTCGAAGAGATCAGCATTTTGAGTAAATCCAGGTTTGGCGGTAAATATAACATCAAATCCATTGACTCATGAAGGCTGAAAAGCTGACAGAGCAGCTTAGTGCATATCTGGATGAGGTAAGCATGTTGAGTAACACCAGAATTGTTTCCAATGTTTTCCTCTCCCATTGTAACGTGAATCTCCACAAATTCTAACTTTGCGGCAAAGTGCATATCTCGGTGAGATAAGCATTTTAGTCATCCCACATTTGATTCCAATTATTTCCTCAAACCAAATGAGCTGTTCCCGCTCACAATCTGATATTGCACTCATCCTCTAACTGCGCGAAGAATTGTCGATAGAACAACATAGATATCCAAAGAGTTGCTGAAAGCCAGTCAGTCTCTGTTGCCAAAAGTCAGATCTTTCACCAAGTTTCATAAATAGATGAGTAAAGCATTTTGAGCAAATCCAGAACTGTTCCTGACGATTTCCACAAAGATATCTCCAAAAATTTGATATTTCAGTAAAGAGTGAAAAGTTTACACTTTCCAAAAGAAAATCTTTCACCAAGTCCATCATTTCATTCCCTCCTCATTTGTTTCCAAAGATTCTCTCAAGTCTATTGACACTTTACAGCAAAACTCTGATAATGCGGCAAAGTGCATATCCCGAAGAGATCAGTATTTTGAGTAAATCCAGGTTTGGCGGTAAATATAACATCAAATCCTCTGACTCATGAAGGCTGAAACGCTGACAGCGCAGCAAAGTGCATATCTGGATGAGGTAAGCATGTTGAGTGAGACCAAAATTGAATCCAATGTTTTCCTCTTCACCATTGTAACCTTAACCTCCACAAATTCTGACATAGCGGCAAAGTGCATATCACAGTGAGATAAGCATTTCAGTAATTTCACATCTGATTCCAATTATTTCCTCAAACCAAATGAGCTGTTCCCGCTCACAATCTGATATTGCACTCATTCTCTGACTGCGCGAAGAATTGTGGGTAGAACAACATAGATTTCCAAAGAGTTGCTGAATGCCAGAGAGTCTCTGTTGCCAAAAGTCAGATCTTACGCCAAGTTTCATAACCTGATGAGAAAAGCATTTTGAGCAAATCCAGAATTGTTTCTGACGATTTCCACCAAGATATCTCCAAAAATTTGATTTTTCAGTATAGAGTGAAAAGTTTTCACTTTCCAAAAGAAAATCTTTCAACAAGTTCATCATTTCAGTCCTTCCTCATTTGTTTCCAAACTTTCTCTCAATGCTTTTGACACTTTAAAGCCAAAACTCTGATATTACGGCAAAATGCATATCTCGAAGAGATCAGCATTTTGAGTAAATCAAGAGATCCGTCATTTTGGCAGAACCAACGGGATGAACGAGTACACTATCAAGGGCAGAAGTCTGAGTAGTGTTGAAGAGCAGAAGGATCTAGGGGTCCGGGTCCTCAGGACTCTTAAATCGGCCTCGCAGGTGGAGGAGGTGGTCAAGAAGGCGTATGGTGTACTGGCCTTCATTAATCGAGGGATTGAGTTTAGGAGTCGGGAGGTAATGCTGCAACTTTATAAGACCCTTGTCAGGCCTCATTCGGAGTACTGTGCGCAGTTCTGGTTGCCTCACTATAGGAAAGATGTAGAAGCTATTGAGAGGGTACAGAGGAGATTTACAAGGATGTTGCCTGGACTGGGAGGCATGCCTTATGAAGTTAGGTTGAGGGAGCTTGACTCTTTTCCCTGGAGAGACGAAGGTTGAGAGGCGACCTGATAGAAGTTTACAAAATGTCGAGAGGAATAGATAGGGTGGACTCTCAGAGGCTATTTCCCCAGGTTGAAATGGTTGCTACGAGAGGACACAGATTTAAGGTGCAAGGAGGGAAGTTCAGAAGTGATGTTAGGGGTAAGTTTTTCACTCAGAGGGTGGTGAGTGGATGGAATCGGCTGCAGTCAGTGGTGGTGGAGGCGAACTCGCTGGGGTCTTTTAAAAGACTTCTGGATGAGTATATGGGGTTTAATGAGATTGAGGGTTATAGATAGGTCTGTCGGTTGGTAGGTGTTGATGTGATCGGTGCAACTCGTGGGCCGAAGGGCCTGTTTGTGCTGTAGTGTTCTATGTTCTAAATCCAGGTTTGGCGGTAAATATAACATCAAATCCACTGACTCATGTAGGCTGAAAAGCTGACAGAGCAGCAAAGTGCATATCTGGATGAGGTAAGCATGTTGAGTAACACCAGAATTGTTTCCAATGTTATCCTCTCCCATTATAACGTGAAACTCCACAAATTCTAACTTTGCGCAAAGTGCATATCTCAGTGAGATAAGCATTTCAGTCATCCCACATTTGATTCCAATTATTTCCTCAAACCAAATGAGCTGTTCCCGCTCACAATCTGATATTGCACTCATTCACTGACTGTGTGAAGAATTGTGGGTAGAACAACATAGATTTCCAAAGAGTTGCTGAATGCCAGTGAGTCTCTGTTGCCAAAAGTCAGATCTTTCGCCAAGTTTCATAACTAGATGAGAAAAGCATTTTGAGCGAATGCAGAACTGTTTCTGACGATTTCCACAAGCATATCTCCGAAATTTCATGTTTCAGTGTAAAGTGAATACATTTCAGTTTCACTTCATCATATCACTCCTTCCTCATCTGTTTCCAAAGATTCTCTCAACGCCATTGACACTTGACTGCGTAAACTCTGTGATTGCGGCTAATTGCATATCTCGAAGAGATCAGCATTTTGAGTAAATCCAGGTTTGGCGGTAAGTATAACATCAAATCCACTGACTCATGTTGGCTGAAAAGCTGACGTTGCAGCAACGTGCATATCTGGATGAGGTAAGCATGTTGAGTAACACCAAAATTGATTCCAATGTTTTCCTCAATACCATTTCAACCTTAAACGCCACAAATTTTAACAAAGTGCATATCTCGGTGAGATAAGCATTTTAGCAAACCCACATTTGATTCCAATAATTTCCTCAATGCCAATGAAGTATTCCTGCCGAAAATCTGATATTACACTCAGTGTATGACTGCGCGAAGAATTCTGGGTAGATCAACATAGATTTCCAAAGGGTCGCTGAATGCCAGTCAGTCTCTGTTGCCAAAAGTCAGATCCCTCGCGAAGTTCCATAACTGAATGAGAAAACATTTTGAGCTGATCAGAATTGTTTCCGACGATTTCCACAATGTTATCTCCAAAAATTTGATATTTCAGTAAAGAGTGAAAAGTTTTCAGTTTCTAAAAGAAAATCTTTCACCAAGTTCATCATTTCACTCCCTCCTCATTTGTTTCCAAAGATTCTCTCAATGCTATTGACACTTTACAGCCAAAACTCTGATATTGCGGCAAAGTGCATATCTCGAGGAGAAACCCTGTACACACCTGGCAGGATCCTGATACGCTGCGAAACCCTGTGCACACCTGGCAGGATCCTGATACACTGTGAAACCCTGTACACACCTGGCAGGATCCTGATACACTGAAACCCTGTACACACCCGGCAGGATCCTGATACACTGTGAAACCCTGTACACACCCGGCAGGATCCTGATACGCTGCGAAACCCTGTACACACCTGGCAGGATCCTGATACACTGTGAAACCCTGTACACACCCGGCAGGATCCTGATACGCTGCGAAACCCTGTGCACACCTGGCAGGATCCTGATACACTGTGAAACCCTGTACACACCCGGCAGGATCCTGATACACTGTGAAACCCTGTACACACCTGGCAGGATCCTGATACACTGTGAAACCCTGTACACACCTGGCAGGATCCTGATACACTGAAACCCTGTACACACCCGGCAGGATCCTGATACACTGTGAAACCCTGTGCACACCTGGCAGGATCCCGATACACTGTGAAACCCTGTACACACCTGGCAGGATCCTGATACACTGTGAAACCCTGTACACACCTGGCAGGATCCTGATACACTGTGAAACCCTGTACACACCTGGCAGGATCCTGATACACTGTGAAACCCTGTACACACCTGGCAGGATCCTGATACACTGTGAAACCCTGTACACAGCCGGCAGAATGCTGATACACAGCCTGGCTGGATCCTGGAGTGCTGTGCGCACTCTCAGGTTGCTGAGATGGAGGTGCATTTTCATACGGACGCATGTGGCATACAATTTTCTCCCTCCGACTGTGCACAACATCACAAATAAAAATAGTAAAATTCTGCTTTGATAGCATTCAGCCGCTGAGCAATCTGTGCCCCAACTCCTAACAATATCCAGAACTCAGCTGGGGAAACATCACTGAAGAATTCAAACATTGAACGACTGGAATCTCCATTGTTGTGCAATCAGGATCACGTGGGGATTTGTACTGTCTACAATACACGGCAGCTTGGGTAGTATTCACAATTAGAGAGAAAATATTACCGGAATAGAGATCTGTATTCAAATACAGATAGAATCAAGTAAGGATATGAACATTTTCTTAGCTTTTGTTCACTTTCAAATAAGATTCCCATTAACTTTTTAATGAATTAAATCTGTTTTCAGTATAGTGGTTTTGAGAAGTTACTTATTAACGCTAATAACAAAAAAACACATTTTCTCTCTGTTCTGATTGAAGATCTCCAACAGAAACACAAGGAGACACTCCGGGTACAAACTGAAACTCTGAGAGTGAACACTATCCTCATAAAGGAGAAGGTTAAGATTTTCCAGCTGGTTGATCGATACGCTGAGCTAACGGTTATTTCCAATGTTCGAGATCGGACACTTGTTGAACATGAACTGCTGGCAAGAGGCCGAGACCATGAAGAATGGAGAGTGAAACATCTCCGGAGAGAACTGGAAAAAATCCGAACTGATCAATTGTTCCAGAGCAGCTTTTCCCAGAGAAAATCCAAATCTGGGAATTCAGCAGCAGTGAGCGGAGTCCCGGGAATTGGAAAAACAACAATGGTACAAAAGATTGTTTATGACTGGGCCACTGGGAAAATATACCCACACTTTCAATTTGTCTTCAGTTTTAAATTCCGGGATTTGAACACTATTAACGGGAGAATAACCCTGAGGAATCTGATACTGTTTTTCTACTGTTTTTGTGAGAGGGCATGGGATCCAAGGGCCTTTGGCCTTGTGGATCAAGAACTGGCTTGCCTGCAGAAGGCAGAGAGTGGTTGTGGATGGGTCTTTTTCTGAATGGAGGTCAGTCACCAGTGGAGTGCCCCAGGGATCTGTTCTAGGACCCTTGCTGTTTGTCATTTTCATAAATGACCTGGATGAGGAAGTGGAGGGATGGGTAAGTAAGTTTGCTGATGACACGAAGGTCGGTGGTGTTGTGGATGGTCTGGAAGGATGGCAAAAGTTGCAG
This sequence comes from Carcharhinus amblyrhynchos, assembly GCF_965287045.1. Taxonomy (NCBI): domain Eukaryota; kingdom Metazoa; phylum Chordata; class Chondrichthyes; order Carcharhiniformes; family Carcharhinidae; genus Carcharhinus; species Carcharhinus amblyrhynchos. Next base: position 7,251 of record NW_027650231.1, on the reverse strand, counting down.
CAGGACATAAATAGGATGCAGGACTGGGCGGAGAAGTGGCAGATGGACTTCAACGCGGATAAAAGCGTGGTCGTCCATTTTGGCAGAACCAACGGGATGAACGAGTACACTATCAAGGGCAGGAGTCTTGGTAGTGTTGAAGAACAGAACGATCTTGGGGTCCGGGTCCACAGGACTCTTAAATCGGCCTCGCAGGTGGAGGAGGTGGTCAAGAAGGCGTATGGTGTACTGGCCTTCATTAATCGAGGGATTGAGTTTAGGAGTCGGGAGGTAATGCTGCAACTTTATAAGACCCTTGTCAGGCCTCATTTGGAGTACTGTGCGCAGTTCTGGTCGCCTCACTATAGGAAAGACGTAGAAGCTATTGAAAGGGTACAGAGGAGATTTACAAGGATGTTACCTGGACTGGGAGGCATGCCTTATGAAGTTAGGTTGAGGGAACTGGGTCTCTTTTCCCTGGAGAGACAAAGGTTGAGAGGCGACCTGATAGAGGTTTATAAAATGTTGAGAGGAATAGATAGGGTGGATTCTCAGAAGCTATTTCCCCAGGTTGAAATGGTCGCTACGAGAGGACACAGATTTAAGGTGCGGGGAGGGAGGTTCAGAAGTGATGTTAGGGGTAAGTTTTTCACTCAGAGGGTGGTGAGTGAATGGAATCGGCTGCCGTCAGTGGTGGTGGAGGCGAACTCGCTGGGGTCTTTTAAAAGACTTCTGGATGAGTATATGGGGTTTTATGGGATTGGGGGTTATAGATAGGTGTTGATGTGATCGGCGCAACTTGTGGGCCGAAGGGCCTGTTTGTGCTCTAGTGTTCTATGTTCTATGTTCTACTTTGGGAATATTCTGGGAGAGCTCTGGAAGAACCCAGAGGGATTGCTGTTTTTATATTCGATGGTTTGGATGAATTCAAGGACACGATTGATTTTGCCGACAATCGGAGAAATACAGAACCTCAGTCCATGTGCACAGATCCTGAATTCTGGTGTAAAGTGTCTGACATTGTGCACAGTTTAATACAGCACAAGCTGCTCCCAGGATGTTCAGTGCTAGTGACCAGCCGCCCCACTGCATTACATTTATTAGAAAAGGCTGAGATCAGTGTCTGGGCTGAAATCCTGGGATTTGTTGGTGATGAACGGAAGGAATATTTCAGCAAGTTTTTTGAAGATCAGACGGTGGCAGCAGCTGTTTTCAAACACGTGGAGGAGAACGAGATCCTGTACACCATGTGTTACAACCCTTCCTACTGCTGGATCCTCGCTCTGTCACTGGGTCCCTTCTTTACACAAAGAGACAGGAAACAGCAGCAAGTTCCCAAGACCATCACCCAACTATATTCCTACTATATTTACAACTTTCTGAAAAACCATGGGCGAGAGATTGAAAACCCCCGTGATGTGTTACTGAAGCTTGGTGAGATGGCCTACACAGGAGTCTCCAAGAAGAAGATTGTGTTTAGAAATGGAGATTTGATTGAGTACAATCTACAACCTTCCCAGTTCCTGCCTGGGTTCCTGATGGAACTTTTAGAGAGAGATGATTCTGCCCAGAGTGTGGTTTACACATTCCCACATCTCACCATCCAAGAGTTTGTAGCTGCACTCACACAATTCCTGACTCCAGATCCCAGGGAGATCGGGAAACTCCTCAGTGAAGCTCACAGTGAGGAAGATGGGTGATTTGAGATATTTCTCCGTTTTGTTGCTGGTCTCTCCTCCCCTCAGTCAGCTCGACCCCTGGAGGAGTTTCTAGGTCAATTTCTTCATCAAACAACCTGCCGAGTGATTGACTGGGTGAAGGAGAAGGTTGAAGGGCAGATTGGAGACACAAAGACTGAAACTGGGAAAAGGAAGCTCCTGAACACATTCCACTACCTGTTTGAGTCTCAGAATAGAGCACTGGCTGAGAACACAGTGGGATCTGTGAAAATACTTTCATTTAGGGGATTGCGACTGACCCCGATTGACTGTACAGTCCTGTCTCATGTCATTGGACTCTGTGATACAATAAAACACCTCGATCTGCAGCGATGCTACATTCAGTGTGAAGGGCTCCAGCGGCTGGGACCCGTTCTGCACAAGTGTCAGGAGTTGAGGTAATAGAACATAGAACATAGAACATAGAACATTACAGCGCAGAACAGGCCCTTCGGCCCACGATGTTGCGCCGACCAGTTACAAAAACACTGACCCACTAGCCTATACCAATCCCTTTTCGTCCATAAACCTATCCAGAGATCTCTTAAACGCCCCCAAACTAGACGCATTTACAACTGCAGCAGGCAGGGCATTCCAATCCCTCACCACCCGCTGGGTAAAGAACCTACCCCTGACATCCGTCCTGTAGCTACCCCCCCTTAATTTAAAGCCATGCCCCCTCGTGCTAGCTTTCTCCATCCGAGGAAAAAGGCTATCACTATCCACCCTATCTAAACCTCTAATCATCTTATATGTTTCAATAAGATCCCCTCTTAGCCGCCTTCTTTCCAACAAAAACAACCCTAAATCCCTCAGTCTCTCCTCATAGGACCTCCCCACCATACCAGGCAACATCCTAGTAAACCTCCTCTGCACCCTCTCCAACGCCTCCACATCCTTCTTGTAATGCGGGGACCAGAACTGCACACAGTACTCCAAGTGCGGCCGCACTAGAGTAGTGTACAGTTGCAACATTACACTGCGACTCCTAAATTCAATCCCCCTACCAATAAACGCCAAGACACCGTACGCCTTCTTGACAACCTTATCTACTTGATTCCCAACTTTCAGGGATCTATGTACACACACACCTAGATCCCTCTGTTCATCCACACTATTCAAAGTCCTCCCGTTAGCCCTATACTCGACACATCTGTTGCTCCTACCAAAGTGAATTACCTCACACTTCTCCGCATTAAATTCCATCCGCCACCTCTCGGCCCAGCTCTGCAACCTATCTAAGTCTCCCTGCAGACTATGACACCCTTCCTCACAATCTACCACACCTCCAATTTTGGTGTCATCAGCAAATTTACTAATCCACCCAACTATACCCTCATCCAGATCATTAATAAAAATTACAAACAACAGTGGCCCCAAAACAGATCCCTGAGGCACACCACTCGTAACTGTACTCCATGATGAATATTTACCATCGACCACCACCCTCTGTCTCCTATCTGATAGCCAATTCCTGATCCAACTTCCTAGATTACCCACAATCCCATACATCTGCATTTTCTGCAGAAGCCTACCATGGTGAACCTTATCGAACGTTTGTTTGTTTGGTCTCATAGCGAATATTTTCATTGTTGAGAAGCCATTTCCTTTGATCTAATAAAACAGAGACATGTTCATTCGAGGAAGTCGAGAGGGAAACAATGTCCAATGGTCACAGAGAAAGTGTGGGAGAATGGTGTAAAGTAATAATGCTCATTTCAGAGCAGCTGCAGACATGATGGGCCGATTGGCCTCATTCTGAACCTGTAATAAATCTATGATTCTCTGATAAAACTACATCATTTCAAGAAGGCAGATTCTCGTGGGCAAATAGGCATGGGCAGTAAATGTTGGCAAAACCAGTGATGATCACATTCCTTGAGTGAATGAAAACATTATTGGGATGAATTTTAAATAATTAGAACTGTAAAGGCCTCCCTCCAAAATCTGAAAAAGGATCTTTCCCTCTCCCAACAGAAACCATCTGATTATGTACGATGCTGTACAGAAATTAGTTTCTCTTGTTCGGTACAGCTTACAGTTTGTGTTTAATTATTATCAGGATTATTTTACTGAGCTCTCCCTCTGTTATATATTACAGTAGGTGTGTGTTATATTGGGACAATGTCCCTTTATAAGTCACGTGATCACTGGTGACATCCTCAGTTAGGGTTGGTTTCTGAATCTCTGCATTGCCCTGCCTATACTGGCAGCCTCTGTGAACACCGCCTGAAACTCAGTGTTTCTATCATTCATTGTGAGTCTCTGAATATAAGAAACCATTTTTTTAACCTCTATAAGCCTTATAACGTCAAAAACATTGAATTAAAATGCAGGGACAGTTTAAAGTGAAACCAGGCAGGCAGCTTTATTTAACATGAAGTGAAATTAAAGTGTCAGCCCTTTCTTAGCTCACAAGCACAGAAACACAAATTAAACTTCAACTTGTGAATTATTGTCTAATGCCCACAAACACAAACAAAGTCCAAGATGCTGTATTCTTTATTATCTGTTATCTACACTTACTTTCCTAACAGCAATGATCCATGTACATGTATGTCCAGTGTCTCTGATCCTGCAATCCGTTAACAATTCTACTGATTATTTTATATTGCTTTCACATATGACTCAGATTGCATCAGATGATTTTTGAATATCCGTGTACACCACATCAACAGCAGAACCGTCATTGATCCTTTCTGTTGCAGCTTCCAATTCACAGCAATATAAAGCCAGTTGCAAACGGCATTTTTTTTAACCAACCAATGAATTTAGTTTCCTCTGTGTCAGTATTAGATTTACCATTTCTCTTGATGTCCGTGGTAGGGAAGTTGTTGGAGAGGATTCTTAGAGATAGGATGTATGCGCATTTAGAACAGAACAGGCTCATTAGTGACAGGCAACATGGTTTTGTAAGAGGGAGGTTGTGCCTTACAAATCTGGTGGAATTTTTTGAAGAGGTGACAAAAACGGTTGATGAAGGAAGAGCCGTGGATGTCGTCTACATGGATTTCAGTAAAGCGTTTAACAAAGACCCTCATGGCAGGTTGGTGAAAAAGGTTAAGGCTCATGGGATACAAGGACAGGTGGCGAGATGGACTGAGAACTGGCTTGGTCACAGAAGACAGAGGGTAGCAGTGGGAGGGTCTTTTTCTAGCTGGAGGTCTGTGACCAGTGGTGTTCCGCAGGGCTCTGTACTGGGACCTCTGCTATTTGTGATATATATAAATGATTTGGAAGAGGGAGTAACTGGTGTGATCAGCAAGTTTGCAGATAACACAAAGATGGCTGGACTTGCTGATAGTGATGAACATTTTCAGACAATACAGTATGATATAGATAGGCTGGTAAATTGGGTGAAGAAATGGCAGATGGAATTTAATCCAGATAAATGTGAGGTGATGCATTTTGTAAGAACGAATGTAGGGGGGAGTTATACAATAAATGGCAGAACCATCAAGAGTATAGAAACACAGAAGGACCTAGGTGTGCAAGTCCACAAGTCCTTGAAGGTGGCAGCACTGGTGGAGAAGGTGGTGAAGAAGGCATATGGTATGCTCGCCTTTATAGGAAGGGGTATAGAGTGTAAAAGCTGGAATTTGATGTTGCAGTTGTACAGAACGTTGGTTCATCTACATTTGGAGTACTGCATCCAGTTTTGGTCGCCACACTACCGGAAGGACGTGGAGGCTTTAGAGAGAGTGCAGAGGAGGTTTACCAGGATGCTGCCTGGTATGGAGGGTCTTAGCTACGACGAGAGATTGGGTAAACTGGGGTTGTTCTCCCTGGAAAGACGGAGAATGAGGGGAGACCTATTAGAGGTGTATAAAATTATGAAAGGTATAGATAGGGTGAACATAGAACATAGAACATAGAACATAGAACATAGAACATAGAACACTACAGCACAAACAGGCCCTTCGGCCCACGAGTTGTGCCGATCACATCAACACCTACCAACCTACAGACCTATCTATAACCCTCAATCTCATTAAACCCCATATACTCATCCAGAAGTCTTTTAAAAGACCCCAGCGAGTTCGCCTCCACCACCACTGACGGCAGCCGATTCCATTCACTCACCACCCTCTGAGTGAAAAACTTACCCCTAACATCACTCCTGAACCTCCCTCCCCGCACCTTAAATCTGTGTCCTCTCGTAGCAACCATTTCAACCTGGGGAAATAGCCTCTGAGAATCCACCCTATCTATTCCTCTCAACATTTTGTAAACTTCTATCAGGTCACCTCTCAACCTTCGTCTCTCCAGGGAAAAGAGTCCCAGCTCCCTCAACCTAACTTCATAAGGCATGCCTCCCAGTCCAGGCAACATCCTTGTAAATCTCCTCTGTACCCTCTCAATAGCTTCTACATCTTTCCTATAGTGAGGCAACCAGAACTGCGCACAATACTCCAAATGAGGCCTGACAAGGGTCTTATAAAGTTGCAGCATTACCTCCCGACTCCTAAACTCAATCCCTCGATTAATGAAGGCCAGTACACCATACGCCTTCTTGACCACCTCCTCCACCTGCGAGGCCGATTTAAGAGTCCTGTGGACCCGGACCCCAAGATCCTTCTGCTCTTCAACACTACTCAGACTTCTGCCCTTGATAGTGTACTCGTTCATCCCGTTGGTTCTGCCAAAATGGACGACTACACATTTATCTGCGTTGAAGTCCATCTGCCACTTCTCCGCCCAGTCCTGCATCCTATCTATGTCCTGCTGCAACTTTTGCCATCCTTCCAGACCATCCACAACACGACCAACCTTCGTGTCATCAGCGAACTTACTTACCCATCCCTCCACTTCCTCATCCAGGTCATTTATGAAAATGACAAACAACAAGGGTCCCAGAACAGATCCTTGAGGCACTCCGCTGGTGACTGACATCCATTCAGAAAAAGACCCATCCACAACCACTCTCTGCCTTCTGCAGGCAAGCCAGTTCTGGATCCACAAGGCCAAAGGCCCTTGGATCCCATGGCCTCTCACCTTCTCAAGAAGTCTTGCATGGGGGACCTTATCAAACGCCTTGCTGAAGTCCATGTACACTATGTCCACGGCACTTCCTTCGTCAATGTGTTCAGTCACATTATCGAAGAACTCAACTAGGCTTGTAAGGCACGACCTGCCCTTGACAAATCCATGCTGACTATTCCTGATCATGTCAAACCTCTCCAAATGTTCGTAAATCTTGTCCCTCAGAAGCCTCTCCATCAGCTTACCAACCACTGAGGTCAGACTCACCGGTCGGTAATTTCCCGGGCTATCTCTGTTCCCTTTCTTGAAAATAGGAACTACATCCGCAATCCTCCAATCCTCCGGAACCTCTCCCGTCTCCATTGACGACGCAAAGATCATCGCCAGGGGCTCTGCAATCACTTCCCTCGCCTCCCACAGTATCCTGGGGTACATCCCATCTGGTCCCGGCGACTTATCTACCTTGATAGAATTCAAAAGTTCCAACACATCCTCCTCCTTAATATTCACGTACTCAATCCTTTCCATCTGCTGCAAATCCATAACAAAATCTCCCAGATCGGCTTCCACC